>NW_026693022.1:0-62079 GCF_021218885.2 Marmota monax | reverse complement strand
GGTCCTCTGCTGGGAGCCATTAGCCAAGTAGGTATGACAATTTCCTTGCCAGCGTACCCCATGTTGCAGTGACATTGAATGTACGTGACCTTGCTCAAGGACCAAGGCAGATTAGGGTGTTCCCGGTTTTAAGATAATCGTGTTTAGGGCGTTCCCAGTTTAGGTTCCAGGTTTAAGGTTTAAGATTATTTCTGCTGGGAATAGGGCGTATCCTGCTGCCTCAGTTCCCCTTGAGTTCTCACGGGATTCAGACAGTATATTTTGGAGATAGAAGCCCAGTGGAGGTGAATTTGGGAGAGAAGGGGGATTTGGGCAGAGAACGTGGATTTCCCCAGAACGTGATTGTAGACGGCTGGTGTGAGTTTGGAAATAAAGAGTTGCTGTTTGAATCTACAAGCTGTGTGGTGGCTCGTGATTGTGTGCCCAGCCAGACTGTGGCATTTGGCGGCTCGTACGGGGAACTTCTGAAGCTTAGAGGTAAGTGAAATTGCTCGCCCCTGAGGAAGAGCGAAAGAATGGGTGACCAGTTCAAAAAACAATATGCTCTTGTTTTGATTTATTTTGTTTTTATTTCAAGTTGCCTGTTCTTAGAACTTTCTCAGGCAAACTGGGGAAAATGGTTGACTCAAGGTTTGAAGTTATTCGCCTCCGAGCAAAAGAAATTGTTAGAGGAAGGAGGCACCCCAGTGAGACCAAGAACAATTAGGGCATATGTTGATACAATACAAAAATGTAGCCCATGGCTTTTTAAAGACGAGTTATTAAGTATATCAATGGGACCACCATGGTATCCTATAGAAGGATTTTTCTTCAACAAGAAAGAGATGGCTAGTTCTGTTTGCTACACTTGTCTAAGATCTTGGTTTCTACAAAGTTCTGATTAATTTACAAAGCTAAAATGTTGAAACATCAACCACTCTTTACTTATTAAGTTCCATAAGGTAATATATTTAAACATTATGTGTGTTTTCCTAAACTTAAAATAACGCTTTTTACACTAAACTTTTTAAATTTGGATTCATAAGGACTTAGTGCTGCGGAAAGACATATGTATCCAAAAAATGTACATAAGCCTAAAGTACTTTGGAAAGATATTCTAACAGGACAATGGAAAGGTCCTGACCCAGTGATTGTCTGGAGTCGGGGTTTTGTTTGTGTGTTTCCACAGGGAGAACAGCCGATTTGGATTCCAGAGAGATTAACTAAAACAGTTTCTACAGATCGAAAAGAAGATGATTTGACTCAAATCCATAACAGCTGATATCCAGAACTCCAGCTTGGCCATTCTTACATCTGCGACAGTGATTAACCAGGATGCTTTTTTCAATAGCTATTTTATTATTGCATTTTTCCACATCATAAGGTTCTATTTTTATTTTTTGAGCTCATACAAACCTAGGTTAATGTTTTTCTGATCAGTTTTATTTTTTGACTGTGGAGTTTTTAAACATTGCAATGGAGATTTCACCCAGGTAAAGCTACAAGGCCTTTACTATTTTCTTATGTGTTGTACGTTTGTGTACACTCTTGTGTTTTGTGTTGTATGTCTGTATGTGCGTATGTCCATATTTCTTATATGAGGAGCGCTCATGAAAAAATGGATCCGAATTATTATTATTTTTTTATTCACGTGATTTAAATGGTTTAATTTAAATTAGGTAAACAGCTGTTAAGGATTGTTTTTAAAGGTGGTTAACAGATCTGTTTGTTTACTAATTTAAATTAGGTAAAAATCTGTTAAGGATTGTTTTTAAAGTAGGTTAACAGATCTGTTTGTTTACTTTCACCTTTCCTTTTCATTATATTTAATAATTCTTTTCAGGATAATGTCTCTTTAGCATCATTGCCAGAATTCCTATCTCCATCCCAGTGCCAGTGAAGAACTCAACAAGTAATGCTCAATCAAAGAGTCAACTTACTTTGGGAGGAAACGGATTTTGGGAGGAAATGGACATATTGATAGATTCCTCTGCTTTGAACTGCTTGCAGAACTTGCCTGGACTATGTAACTATCGTTTGGTGCAGCAAATTGTGGTAATGCTGGCATATCTTTGCTGATGGTGTCACTAGTGATGCAATTTTTATTTCCTTGCCAGCGCACCCCATGTTAATTGTGGTAGTGCTGACATATCTTTGCTGATGGTGTCACCAGTGATGCAATTTTTCCCAAGGAGCCGTCAATTGGCTTGGTGTCGTGGCATTTCTGTATCCTCCTCCCTTCTGCTAGTGATGGTCTAAAATTTGGGGGCCAATGGCTTATGCTGGACCGGTAGTCAGTGACGGGTATGATCCAATTGCAGTGGTATCAACCTAAGACAGGAGGCTGATGCCTAAAGGTCAGTTTTCCGATGACGGGTAAGAACCATATGTTGAATTGGACAACCTACCAGGCACGGTCCATAAGCCACATTAACCTCACTCCCCCACTGGCACCAAGGCCAAATTTGGGGGCCAACAGAGGTGAGGCAAAGAACCTCACCCCCCCACTGGTGCATAGACCTATCCACAAGTATGGCTGTATGCTGGACCCATAGTCAGTGACGGGTATGATTCAATTGCAGTGGTATCAACCTAAGACAGGAGGCTGACGCCTAAAGGTCAGTTTTCCAATGACGGGTAAGAACCATATGTTGAATTGGACAACCTACCAGGCACGGTCCTTAAGCCACATTGCTTGTTGTTTAATTAATCAGAAGGGGGGAGATGCTGGGAGCCATTAGCCAAGTAGGTATGACAATTTCCTTGCCAGCGTACCCCATGTTGCAGTGACATTGAATGTACGTGACGTTGCTCAAGGACCAAGGCAGATTAGGGCGTTCCCAGTTTAGGTTCCAGGTTTAAGGTTTAAGATTATTCCTGCTGGGAATAGGGCGTATCCTGCTGCCTCAGTTCCCCTTGAGTTCTCACGGGATTCAGACAGTATATTTTGGAGATAGAAGCCCAGTGGAGGTGAATTTGGGAGAGAAGGGGGATTTGGGCAGAGAACGTGGATTTCCCCAGAACGTGATTGTAGATGGCTGGTGTGAGTTTGGAAATAAAGAGTTGCTGTTTGAATCTACAAGCTGTGTGGTGGCTCGTGATTGTGTGCCCAGCCAGACTGTGGCAGTCCTCAACCTATGGTTCTATTGAAAGTGGTGGGACCTTAAGGTGGGGAACTGGGGTAGCAAGGTAGGCCACTGGGTTGTGTCCATAAAGGGAATATTGGGACCTCAATCCTCCTCTCTTGGCTGCCATGAGTTCTACAGTTTCTCTCAGCATGTACTTTCCACTGATGTACTGTTTCTCCACAGGTCCTAAAGCAATGAGACCAACTGATCATGCACTGCAACCACTTCAACCATGAGCCAGATATCTTTTCTCCTTATAGGTTGATTATCTCAGCAACAGAAAGCTGACTAACACACTTGTTTATTTGTGTTCTGTTGTCTACAACTTTGAGATATGTTGTGTTTTCCTTTCAAATAGGTTCCCAGTGCATAATCCCATATTGGTAAGTATGGGAAAGTTTCTATAGTAAATAAATCTAGTTACCTTGGCTCAGTTCAGAGTTCTCTTATGTTGATCTTAAGACCTTATTTTTCAATTACACATGTTAAAGTGTGGTAGAACTAGATTCTAGAGAAAACTTTTTTTTTTTTTTTTTTTTTGACAAGTGCAGGTTTAAGTTGATGACTGGAGTTAGTATGTAGTAACTCTGTAAGAATGTAAATCTGTGCTCTTCAAAAGGCTATTACTAAACATACCACACAAATAGGAAAACAGAGAATGGTAGATATAAAGTTTTGTAATTCTATCTCTACTGCTAATTATATTAACACAACTATTAATATATTGTTGTACACTTCCATCCTTCTCTAGAAGTTACATCTTCCTACACTAAAATTCTGTGTTCTTTTTTATCCAGCATTCTCTCATAATCATTCTTCCATTTCACAATTTACTTTCTTCATGATTTTCATTTGTAGTGATCATGAGTTATTCTCTCATATAATGCCCACAAATATACCTATTTATTGGATATTTATGTTATTATTTTCATATTTTGGAATATGTCCCTAGAATATTCTGCCTACTAAATTAAATGTTATTAGTGATTTTAATGTAAGTTATGAAGTCATTTCTCAATGTTATAGAAAAATTTTTAATTGATCTATTGATTGATTGGTATATTCTTTTAGTCTTTCAAATAAACACAAACTTAATAAGTTTCTAATATTTGCCAGATACTTTGGTATATGGAAGAAACACATGATCTTCATTCAAATGATTTTAATTCCTATGGGCCAGCATTACTTAAGGATCCCAAGGACAAAAGGACTGACTTGTTCAAATTTTTATTGAGAAGACATCATTGTTAGTTTGCTAATTCCCTTTGAGAATTTCCTTCTTTCTTTTCCTTTCCCTCCTCTACTTCTCACTTGTATAGGTGTCCTGGGGTCAGTTACTGATTTCCTCCTTTGTCAAATGAGAATAATTGTATCTATGCCAAGGGATTGTTGCCTGAACTCAGCATTGTATGTCCCAAGACAGTGCCTAGTATATAGTAAGCACTCTCTACACATTACTTGTTATTGTTCTTATTTCTATGATAGAGAAAGTGAAATAAATCCTCTCAATTGTCCCAAGGAATGGACAAGTAAGAACTGTGGCATCATGTCCATCTTTTAAGAAGCTGTTTGTGTATTTAAACAAACAAATGACAAAGCAGTAAATTTCATCTTTCTTGCAAGTATAGAGGAACAGATGAATTAGTACACAGACAGTAGGATTTTGTTTGTTCTTACTGTGGCAAATTGTTGCTAAATGTTACAAAGGTCTGCTAAGTCCAGAAAAAGAAAATATATGCCATTCAGTTTTTGGTTACCTGTAACCTAGGAAAGTTTCTAAATTTAAGATATGGGAATGGTGACAGTGTGCTTGAAATTATATGTGTTAAAACATCTACATTGTACCCTAAGATAAACTTAACTATGCTGAATTGAATTGATAGCAGTCTGATAGGTGTGCTGAATGATCAAGCCACACAACTCAGCCTGCTGTTTAATCCAACTTGTGTTCTAATCAAATTTTTAAATAAGTCCATTCTTCCTTACATGTATGTATAATATACATATGGTATTTATTTTCATTTATATTTCTAGGCTTTGTTCTAAGCCTTATCATTAACAACATATATTTGAGTAAAGAAATATGTGGCTAGGTAAGTTCTATGGATGGTATATAAATTGAAATTCACATTGTCTTGATTTAAAAAGGCTAACTCAACAAGGATGCATATCTTAAGATGTCTGACATATGTATGTCAATCAACAAACTATTGTTAGAAATTACATATGACACAAAAATTCTAAGTTTTATTTATTCCATTGTTATCACACCTATTTTTGCCATCTGCTACATATAAAAGTATG
Source organism: Marmota monax (assembly GCF_021218885.2). Classification (NCBI taxonomy): domain Eukaryota; kingdom Metazoa; phylum Chordata; class Mammalia; order Rodentia; family Sciuridae; genus Marmota; species Marmota monax. The sequence continues at coordinate 56,668 of NW_026693022.1, read as the reverse complement.
TACCATATGTTCTTACCACAGAAGCAAGTCAGGGTGGTATATGGCAAAATTATTCCAAGCTGCCAAAGGAATAAAAATACTTCACTGTCATAGCTTTACTTTCCTACAGATCAGTCCATACATCGATGTTTTCATTGTCGGGGTAAAGTCGCTTTCTTAAATACTTACATCTTAAATAGCTACAAGATATTTTTTAAAATCCCAAAGTCTTTTGTACTCCATTAGACCTGTACGAAAGGAAAAGAATACACTGAGCCCTGATGCAATTCTTAGGTGACAGAGAAGTGGGGAAAGGCCAGAAGGTTTCAGAACAAGCAGCGAAGTCAGTGAAGCAGGAAGTAAATTCAAATATTTGGCCAATGACAAGTAAACCAGAAAGGAGACACGCCAGCTGTTCACCCTGGAAAGTTACCGAACATTTATTCTGGTCCAAGTTTTATTTATTATACGAAAAAGGAACAAGTTTTCTATGGGGGTGGAGTCTCTTACTCCTTATTGGATAAATAAGGAACTAAATTTCCCTGTAGGTCGATATTGCCTTAGGGGTTGCGTCTACAGGCCCCTTTCTTCCTAGGAATAATAATGTAATGCCCATGGGCAAATGTTCTGGTGGGACTGCCGCCTTGGGGACATAACCCCTAGACACCTCTCCTAGGGCGGCTGTGGGGCTGTGGTCTATCGCCTGCGCTCAACCTTGGAAGTCAGGCCACACTGTTTGCAAACTCTCCTCTCAAACTCCATCTTCTGGAGCAGGGCAGTGAGCTGCGCCGCACCCTCTTTCCCGCTTGCTACCTCTGAGCGGCTGCGGATGGTGAGGCTTAGGCGGCCAACACAGGCAGCAAGTGGCGCTTAGCACTGAGCACCCAGCCAATGCTGTTGTGCCTCTTTCCTTCAGGAGGCGGCGGTGCAGAGCCTAAGCCCGAGCCCGAGCCCCAACACGAGCCAGAGCCCCAGCCCGAGCCGAGCCCAAGCAGGAGCTCAAGATCAAGCTGGAGTCCAAGCCCCAACCGGAGCCCAAGCCCGAGCCCAATCGGAGCCCGAGCCGGAGCCAGAGCCCGAGCCGAGATGGGTCTCGCCTTTCTTGGAAGCCTTTTGAGTCAGCAGGCGACGTCGCCCGAGGCTCCGCCTCCGCTCCTCCCCAAGCAAAGTAACAAAGTAACTGAGGAGCAGCCTCTGCCGAGTGAGCAGAGCTGCGGCTGTGGGCAGCCAGCCGCACAGAAGACCCTTTGGGCCCCGAGGTAGTTTGGTTTCTTTGAAGAGGAAAGAGGGGTTGGCGGGCAGCTGTGGAGGCTCCGCCCTGAGCCTGCGAGGCCCAGCTTGCTACTCCCTGGTGGATTCCACAGCCACCACCACCCCCCCACCCCACCCCCACCCCCGCAACTCTTTGCAAAGCTGCTTGAAAAGTCTCCACATGGATTTGGTGGCAGCGGCGGCGGCACTGTCTGCTTTTGTGGCGCTCTTGTTTCTCTCCCTTTGGCCTCTTCTGGGGCCAGACCAAGGCCAGTTCTCTGCAGCTGAGTGTCCCTGGTGGCTTGCGGGTGGGTTGGGCGTCCGGCGCCCCGACGAATGACCCCAGCCCCAGCCCCGGGATTGTGCGATGTGGAGCTGGCTCCTTGTCTGGGCGGGGAGCAAGGATTTGGGGAAACTTTCGCGGCCCTCTGAGGTGAGGTGGTCACAGGGTAGAAGAAGAGATGACCTGGAGTTTGTGTCACATGGGACGCAGGACACTGAGCTGGGCTCCACTTGGCGCAGGTAACTTTGGTCTTCACGATCCGATCCAGTGTTCTTCCCTGAGGCTCTCTTGGGGAGCAGGTTGGCACGACTGTGCTGTAGTGTATGGAGACATTGCTTTTCCGGGGGAACTAGTGGCCTTGGTGTCCAGCGCAGGCTGCACTAGGTTATCGGGGAAGAGAGAAAGAAAGAGTAGGTAGGTTTCTGGGGACAACTGCTCTGTTACTCGCGGTGCTGGATTGTTGCTGTCTGCCACCAGAGTGTTCCAAAAATGCTCCGGGGAAGCCATTGTCAGAAACGCAAAGGCACTGACTGACCTTGGCGCTGTTTGCCAGGTGCTTTTGTCTTGGGAATAACCTTCCTTGACTCTTGTCCAACTACTTCCCCATCTCTCCCCTAGTCCCCATTCTCCTCTCCCAGCGCTGCATTGCTCCTGGGTTGGTCCTGTGGGTTAGGGCACTGCTTGGAATATGTGTTTGTTGGCAGAGTCTTTTAAGATGTTTTGATTCTAAGGATCTCTGCAGAATTGTCCTGTGCAGCCAGGTCTGGGCGCCCAGTCCCAGGATCCTGAGCAGTGTAGGAGCCCGCTCTTCTGCAAAGCCAAGGAGAAGCTGGCTCCCCACCTCTCAGAGCCAGCCTGCTTGATGGTGGCTCTAAACAACTACTGGTCACTGGGGAACCCTGAAAGAGGGATGAGAGGGGATGAGAGTGGTCTTTCATATTAGGCCTTTGGGTTCTAAGGAAAGTCATTCAAATGAGTCCATGACCTCTGTTTTCCTGGACCCGTCCTCTGTTCTCTTCCAGTTTTGTTATTCTTTCTATAGGTTGGTTGCTTCTATCCTTCTCTCCTCAGGGGGGTGGGGGCTCTGAAGTTTCACCAGGTGGACGCTGGGGAGTGGGCTCCAGGGCGCTTTTCTGCCTCCCACTGATTATGACAAGTTTTCTGGCTAACCCACCCAGCTCAGTTTGGCTGGTGGGCACATCTGCTGCCTTGGTTCCAGGTGCAGATGGAAACGCAGCAGTGGCCAAGAGCTGATGGTGAAGAAGGAAAAAGTGACAGCGACGCTCCTGGCTGAGCCTGCAGGATACAGAGAAAGAACTTATTTTGTCCTTGACAATTTCTCTCATTGTTGTGACTACCTGGTTTCCTGGAAATAAATTCACATTGCTTTCCAGAGACATTATTTATTTACTTTCCATCTCCCCACCGCCCCCCAGTAGAAAAGGAGTAAGACCACAACCTGAGTCTGATCAAGTGGCAGCATGTACTGTCCACCCAGGCAGCGGTTATGAAATGACAGCACGCAGAAGGAAAGCCATGTATATATTCGATGGGCATAGAGGGCAACAGCTCTATGCAATGAGTGATCAGGTGGCTTAATTAAATTCTCTTTGGACTAAGTGTTACTGCATGCATCATTATTCAATTCCATGTTTTGAACCATGCTTGATGTGACTCATTATATGTGACTCATTATATGCAGGCAAGTTGGAGAGAGCATTGATTTGTGCACACTGTTTGTCATTCCACGGAGAGCCTAACTTGAACGGGCATGTAGTTTGTTAATTGAATGTTTGAACTCTACCAGTTGTATGATTAAACTCACATGTATTCAAGAGTTGTAACTTAATGCCCCAACAGCTGATGGAAACTTTTTTGTAAACAAACTTTTTAAAAGTGTTATTAATCCTTTCATGAACAAGTAAATATTAAACAAATGCAGAAGTGCTTTTCTAATACCTGCAGTTAGATTTCTCAAATGAACAACCAGATTCTTAGATATTCAGTTCTAAGTGATTTAGCTAATATGACTGGATTTTCTTTAGTGGCAAAACATAACATTTGACTTTAAGTTAAATTTTATGCACAGAATGTACAGTCCTAACAAATGCAATTCTCACAGGATTGTATCTCAAAAATTTGCCAATAGTATCTACATATAGATCTGTATATGAGTTAAGCCTGTAGAAGCGTCATGGCAAATTTTCCTACTATTATAACTATGGAAAAAAATTAAATCACGTCTTTGGCCTTTTGTTCAACTGTTGATCCAGCTTTTTCACTTTGTGTGGAGAATAAATTGCAGCTTTTAGATGCAGTCTTCTCAATGACCTAGAGAGGGACTATTGTCTCTTTAGTGTGATGCAAGTCCGGAAATGCAGCTCAAGATCAGTCTGGATGCCAGTTCCTGGCAGGTCCCAATGCAGATCCCTGAGGACCTTGCAACTCATTTAAGCAGTGCCACTTCCCTTGTTCCTGACTCCTTGTTATCTCTGACACAAAATTAATTGCTCTTATGATTATTTCCTATTAGGGAGAGTCACTGTAGCTTGTTTGTTTTAAGGTTTGCCTTTTACTTTTCTGGTTTTGATTGGCCAGCATCCTTGGTGCCTCCATGCCTTCAAACTCCAAGTTCTAATCACTAGTAATGATATGTAACTGCACATTTCTGGGACTGGTTTTCCTCTCCCTAGTTCCCTTATATCTGACTGCTGATTTTCCTAGATTGTGAGATGTCATTTGTGTCTGGCCTGCCAAGATGGAAGGAGGCAGGTTGGGCTGCTCTTTGGGCATTGGCATGTGTGCAGTTGACAGCTCTTCTCTTGGTGAATTTGAAAAATAAATCAACCCCTCTGCTATTCCACCCCTCTCCCACACTTCCTCCTACTCCTCTAGCAACAAAAAGTTCCACATACATCTATACAAACTTACAACAACTTTTGTGTTTTCTTTTGGAGCCAGATATATCTTAAAAATTGGCAATAGGACTATCCACTACCCAAGGTCAATACCAATTCTCCCATCCAATCTTACATGTCCAACAATGATGACTGATTACATATTTTATAGCCTTAAATATATAGTCATCCAGCATAATTTCATATAGAGGAAGTGTGTTGGTTCCTACTAATATTTTTGAAGTGCATATTTTTGAAGTTTACTCCAGGTGTTATTAAAGAGAGTGAATCATACTAAATTTGGATCTGTGCTGCTCCCAAGTCTCTTATTTGCTCTTCATGAAGGTCAGGAAGAGGAATGTTGGAAGGTGGATAACAGGAAACATCAAGGGAGTTTACAGATTATCCTTACAGACAAAAGAAAGAGCACAGGGATTGTGTGTGTATATGTGTATTTTTGCTCTCTTTGTTAACAAGGAAAAAAAAGTCCTATTTTTGACTTATGTATTGGGATCAGCCTTTGACTTTGTCCAAACAGATTTATTTCTTATTCTGTCAATGTAAAAATTTCCCTCTGTGTATTCCTTTCAGACTCTCCCATTTGATCATATGTATTTGGTCTGTGTTCTTATACCAAATGATGTTTCTCTACCTAACAAGGTTGTAATTGCTTTTGAAACTGACTTGTTTTTTCATCAGAATCCATGCTGTTTGTCATGGTTACTGAAAAATAGTACAAGACATATCAATTTATGATATATCTTTAAATGGTATTTGATAACAAAGTGAATAATACATCAGACAGGCTACTTTTTATTTCAGCTGAAGTCAAAAGCAAACCTCCATATCTATGAAATAATCTTTTAATGTCATAGAATGTTTATTTGTTATGCTTACCTGTTTGTAAATGAAAGAGAGACTTTATGTTTCATTTTTTAAATGGGAATGGAAAACTAGAGTACTACATTGGCTGATTATTTTTGAAATAAGTGAAATAAATTACATTAAATGAAATAAGTTACATAAAACTACATTTTGGAAAACTTCTTTAAAATTTTTTTAATATTTACAATGTGAATTCTGAGGTAGACAGTTCACAAACTTGATACTTTATCTTATTGACAACATGTTTTATGAAAACATTCTTAAACAATGTAGCTGCACATAAGAAGTCTTGTAAGTTCTGTGAAGACTTTATTTTCAGAGGTGTGTTTATTTTCCTTTTAGATTCTTGCAGCAATTCTTTTGATTTGCAGTTAATATTTTGGTAATAAAAACTGAATTTACATAATTAAAAACTTGGTTCTTTGAGGTTTTCCCAGATTGTTGAGACCAGGCCTGGGATGTGAGATTGTATTGATTCTGTGGTGGAACATTGGCGCTTCTCCACTTCACTCTCGTTGAACTTTCTGGTGCTCTTCTTTGTGTGTTGATAATCCATAAAAATTCCAAGTGGCTTATTTTGCCACTTACAGTTGTTTTAGGAACAAATTATGTCATCCTAAAGAAATTATTTGTGTTTCTGCTTGAATTGTTGAGTTCTGTTAATAAAAGTGATGTGGGCAGTGCTGATTAAATTCTTCAGGTGTCATTCTAGTAATTTTAATGAGAGAAATTTGGAAATAAATACAATGATACAGCATATAATTATTTCTTACATTTATTTTGTTGGGAAAGCTGAAAATTGATTGTATCTTAACAGTGATAGTATTTCATTGTCCCAAGTTCTAGGTTTGAAAGAAGCTACAGGCATTCAGGGATAGGATTCAAACTTTGTATTTATATTTTTGGGAAGACTGTGGAAAATAGCTCATTATTTTTCTATAGTTGGAGAAACTGAAGTGGAAAATAAACTGTATAGAATCTATATAGTCATCCTTCCCTACCACAGTCTATCTTCTGCTTTTTTTAAAAAAAAATTTAGTTGTAAATGGACACAATATCTTTATTTTTCATTTATGTATTTTTATATGGTCCTGAGAAGCCTCATGAATGCTAGGTGAGTGTTCTACCACTGAGCCACTACCCCAGTCCTCTCCTCTGCATTTTAATGAGAGAACAATCAGTCTTCTTTCAGATTCGGATCTATTTATATAAAACCTTCCAAATTAATTCTATTCCTTAAGCAGTTGTTCAGGCTGATTCCCGAACCCTGTTCAAGGCAGTAGCTGACCAGCCACAGAAATCCTCCTAATCCTAGCTGGACAGTGAGTGACCCAGCAGCTGCTTAGGTGGTGTTCTTGTCACAGATTCTTGTAGTGATTTGCCTTGGGTCATTCAGCAAATTCAAAAGGAGAGAGGAAGCCTTTCTAGGGTCCCTACTATCACCCAGGGAATGATGGCTGACTGCATTATGACCATTGGGTTCTTGCGCTGCAAGGTGCCCTAGGGTTTTGCTACTTGGAATTTGGTCATGGACCAACAGCAGCAGCACCTGGGAACTTTTGATGATTTGTGATCAGAACCAATGCCAGACCTACTGGTCAGAATTTGTGTTTTAGTAAAAATCCTTGGGTGATGTTTTTGAATATTTGATTTTTTATCAACTAAAAGATTTTTTTTAAAAATTATGTTTTGGGCTGGGGATATAGCTCAGTTGGTAGAGTGCTTGCCTTGCATGCACAAGGCCCTGGGTTGAACATTTAATTTTGAGAATCATTGCTCTAGGACAAAGTGAGCTTAAAAAGATGGCCACATGCACTTTGTTGTAGAATTGTAAGACTGTTGTGAAAGATAAATTATGACATGAAACAAATTTCCCTGTATTGATATTTCACATTTCAGACACATCAGAACAATATGACATAGGCTTTTTTAAAGAAACCTCAGACAATATGAAGTAAATATTTTCATAAGAAAAGAATAATAAGTCTTAGTAGTTTGGGTTATGAGTTTTTTGTATAAGAATGTTTAGAGGTAACATACTATCTAAGGAGCCAAATGGGCTATATGCAAATCATTTTTACTTAGCATAATGTTATGTTGGTACAGGAAATAGCATTGCCTTTTGACATTGTTAAGTTTCTTGATTTATAACACTTTTTTTCTTCCAAGTATAATCTAAGACCTTTTTAATAAGCAGTTGATTTATAGGACAGTCAAATTTAATGAAAGAGAGCTAGGTAGAATGCATTAACTATCATAGCATTATTTTTATCATCTTTTATGCTCGTATTTAAGAACAGGAATTCTTGTCAGTTTTCTCAAGAGAAAAACTATGATGTAATGACACTATTCATATCAAAACATAATTTTGCTTGCATTTTATAGCTTGCTTTACCATTCTTTTAGAAAATGATTTTTTCCCAGAAGACCTAATTGCCTTCTTATTAATGAGCCTGTAAGTGGTTTTTGTTATCCGTATCCTATTCTAAATGTATCTTCTTGTTCTAGCTGTTTCAGCAGTGAGGTCTCTGATTAAGTCACAATTGGTATATTTGTTTTTGCCATTCACTAGTGATTCAGAAAAATATAGGCAGAATGACATGGCTATTTCAGGGACTACTAAAAGGCAAGAAGTATAAATTAATGTTAACCCATAATAGTTGGTCACATTTTGACATAGGCTGGATTTGGGTGCAATATATGGCTGCATTCTCTGTATTTTTATACTATCATTGAAAATCTACTTACTTTGCACAAAATTCAAAGAACATAGTTTTTAGATTCATAAATAGTCAACATGACCCCTGTATTTACTTAATTCTAACATTCATGTTTGAAGAAAGAGTCTCATTGAAGACAGATCACTAAAAGGGGAGAGCTAGTAATGGAAAAACTCTGAAAGTCACTTTCATACATCCCCAAGAGTTATAGTGTTCTGACTTGCTACTTTTAAAATTTTACTCCAAATTCTAGAGCTTGTCTTTTTTAATGCCTCTACTTTTATTCCTGTCAACAATAGTAAGGGTTATTTGTTCTTTCATGTGTTAAAGAGGACAGTTTTTCCCAAGTCGATTGCAGAAACAGTGATAGGATCTACCATTTATGGAGGGCCTGTGACCTGCCAGCCCTTATCATCAATGCCTTACACATTTTCCATTCCTTACAATAAAACTTTCAGATTGGAATCATCTCCATTGCAGAAAAGGCTGAGAGGGGGAAGTAATAGCTGGCCCTAATATGCTGTGTGAGGAGTGGGTCAAGTCAAGCTTCCATGCACAAATACATTCAATGTATACTGAAAGCAAAGTTTTAGACTCCAAAAACTCTAGAGTGCAGGTATTTAAGAAGCACTTACTATTGTACTTCATTGGTCTCTAGCACTTCTTCAAGATTTATTTTAACTTTTCTTTCTATTGTTACCAGATTTATATTTAGATTTAAAAAGGCATGTGGAGCTGAAGATGGATCAGGCTTTGCTACTCATCCATAATGAACTACTGGGAACAAACTTGAGTCTTTAATGGAAATCGGAACGCTGTTACCGTGTATGTATCGTGTTCGAACTCATAGTTTTGTTTTCCTTGGTGCTTATTTAGTATGATCCTTAATGCCCTCACATCTAAGGCCCTTTACAAGTTACTTTCAGTTTTTATAGGTAAGGAAACAGACAGGTTATAATAAGGAGTTAGAAGAAATGTAATCAAGGGAGAGTACCTGGGTCATCTCTGAGGACAAGCATAGTGAGAACAGTAGGAAGGTGCAAGTTGAGGGAAAGAGCATTATTGCAGGAATCTGCCTCTTTGAAAATAAAGATTTATGTATGTAGGTGTGTACTTATTTATTTATTTTTGTGTGTGTGATACTGGAATTGAACCCAGGACCTCATATATAGTAGGCAGGAGCTCTAAGACTAAGCCACATCCCTAGTTCTTTTTAAATTTTATTTTGAGAGAGGGTTTTCCTAAGTTGTCTAGGCTGGCCTTGAGCTTGTGATACTCCTCAGCTTCCCTGGTAACTGGTTCAGGTATACACCACCATGCCCAACTGTAAACAGCTTTCCAGAACCAAAATCATCAGTACAGGCATCAGCTGAAAAGATGATGGACAGTATACAATACCCCTGTATTTGATTAAACCCGTCGAAAAATCTATGAAATAAGAAAACCTGGAATAGTTAAAAACAAAAGTAGCTCAAGACAAAATTTATTAGCCAGGAGCTGTGTTGTGATGCAGTGGTAGAGTACTTGCCTAGCATGGGTAGGGCCCGGGGTCCTATCCCTAGCACTGGGAGAAAAAAGTTTATCAGCCTATAAAGGGCCTAAAAGAAACCTAAAAAAGTCAATAACAGCTGAAATTAAAGTGACAAGAAACATAATTCAGAGAATGGGCAAAATTTCTTCTAAAAGATTTTAAAAGTCTAAAGTTGGGCTGGGTTGTAGCTCAGTGGTAGAGCACTTGCCTAGTATGTGTGAGGCACTGGGTTGGATCCTCAGCACCATATATAAATAAATAAAATAGAGGTTCATTGACAACTAAAAAAAAATCAGAGAAAACAAGTTGTTGGTTGTGGGTAGGTAGGACTGTACTGTCAATATACGAGATGTAGGGCAAGCAAGAGCATTATTAGAATAAAAAGTAGCCAGGCATGGTGGTGCATGCCTGTATTCCCTGGAGAGGCTCAGGCAGGAGGATTGCAAGTACAAAACCAGCTTCAGCAATTTGGCAAGGCCATAAGCAATTTAATAAGACTTTGTCTATAAATGAAAAATAAAAAGGGCTGAGGATGTTGCAAAGTGGCTAAGTGCCCCTGGATTCAATTCCTGTAAAGAAAACAAAACAAAACAAAAACATCAGTCTTACTGATACAAAACATTAAGTCAGGTGACAGATTAAAGAACCTAAAAAACAGAAGGGCTGGGATGTAGCTCAGTGGTAGAGCAACGTGCCTGGTATGTATGAGGCCCTGGATTTGATCCCCAGTACTGCGCACACACACAAATTAGTAATTTATTAAAAGGGCTTAGAGATAATTGTGTCTAAGGAAAATGTGTAAAGGAGTGGGACAGAGTTATAGTAAGAGAATATCCTGCAATTGAAAAAGAAACTTACAACCCTTTAAAGGTTAAGCAACCATAGAATGATATCTGTACTTAAACTGTTTTAAATTTGGAAATCTTTTTGGGGGAGAGAGGGGTACTTGGGATTGAACTCAGGGGTGCTTGACCATTGAGCCGCAACCCCAGCCCTATTTTGTATTTTATTTAGAGACAGGGTCTCACTGAGTTGCTTATTACCTTGCTTTAGCTGAGGCTGGCTGTAAACTCAAGATCATCCTGCCTCACCTACAAAACTGCTGGGATTACAGGTGTGTGCTACCATACCTGGCTAATAATTTGGTTATCTTTAAAAAATACAGATCAAAGGAAAGATGAGTATTCAAAAGAATGCAAATTATTATAACTTCATATTTAGTAGCACAGATAATAAAAATCTGGGAATGATAGACAGATATTTTTAAGATATTTAAAGGTGAAGGCTTGCCTTAGAGACTAATTACCTAGTTGAGAATTTCCTATACCCTTTTCTTTATCTCTCTTTCTTTAAAGTAGAAAGACTTTTATAGATCCATAAACATAGAAAAAAATATGTAGATCACTTTTTATAGCTTGACAGGTCTTTTTATTTTTTATACTTATTTTTTGGTACAGGGGACTGAACCTAGGGTGCTTAGCCACTGAGACACATCCTCAGTCATTTTTTTTTTTTTAATTTTCTATTTTGAGACAAAATCTTGCTAAGTTGTTTAGGGCCTCACTAAGTTGCTGAGACTGGCTTTGAATTTGTGATACTCCTGTCTTGGCCTCCTGAGTCACTGAGATTACAGACATGTGCCAACATGGCTGGTGATAGACAGCTTTAAGACGTCTAGAAACAATTATAATATATTGCCAAGTTCTTTCAACTAGAGAACAAGATCTAAAGAAAGTTTGATATTGTATTGTTAGCAACGAACAACTATTATAATGGACTGAATTAAGATGTAACTGACAAAAAGACAATGAAAATTGCTTTTAAGGATACTAAACAATATTTCTTAAGGGATCTGGAGGTAGAAGAATGGAAAAGAGGGAGTAGAAGAGGAATATAGAAATTCTGTGCTTTTATTGCATTGAGGGAATTCAAAGTGGTTATCTATTATTTTTGACTGATTATTATTTTCAAGCATAAACTAGAATAAATAACATTTTTGTAAGTAGACATGCTCTATGTGTGATAAATATGCATAAGGTTGCTGTATATTTAAAATATTACTAAAGAAAGAAAAATATACAAAATAGAAAACATATAAATGGAAAAAAAATAAAAGCAGAGGAGGAAATTCAGGAGAATTAAAACTAGAATAATTATAACAAATGCAAATGTGCTAACTTCTATAAAAATAAGACTTTCAAGGGCTGGGGTGTAGCTCAGTGGTAGAGCCTAACATGCACAAGGCACGAGGTTCAATCCACAGCATTGACTGAAAAAAGAAAAAAAAAAAAAAGACTCTTAGATTGTATTGAAAATAGTGAGGATGATTTAAAGTCACTTTTGGAAAGAGACAGTGAAACATACATAATATGTTAAACATACATAAACAAATATTGATAAAGTTTTAAAAACCAAAACATGATATTGTACTTATAAAGAATACATTGAAAACAGAAAGGAAATCATTCTTTTTGATGAGGTAGATGTTGGAGTAAAATGGGAAGTAACTGTAGGCAGAGGAAATAGGTCCCTGGAGGCATGCCGTACACCTTGTTCCTGGCATCTCCCTGCTCCTTGGCTTCCCAGCTGCAGCTGTCCTCTGCCACCCACGTCCACCATGTTCTACCTCACCTCGGGTCCACAGCTATGGAGTCAGTTGACCATGGACTGACACTTCTGAAACCATGAGCCCCAAACACACTTCTCCTCTAAGTTGTTCTTGTCAAGTATTTTGGACACAGCAATGTAAAGCTGATTAATGCACCCTCCCACCAGAACTGTTTGTGAATCATTTTATGCCCCTCCTTATCTATGCCCCTCCTTATCCACGCCCCTCCGCTTCTGAAAACACCTACTGGGCTTTCCATAGACAGGTCCTGCCTTTTCTGCACCTTCACCTCACCCCATTTCCCACTTGCTGTGCATTCCAACAACATCGAAGTCTCATGTGAGGTCACCTCTCTGTGGCTGTGCCATGTGTTTTTCATGGCCTGCAACAGTCAGCAAACTTTTTTTTTTCTTCTTGAAAAGAGGGCTGGGATGTAGCTCAATGGTAAAGAGCCTTTCTTGTGAGCACAAAGCCCTGGGTGCAATAGGAAGGAAGGAAGGAAGGAAGTCAAAGCTTTAGCATTTACATAAGTGATAAGGGAATATTAATACTAAAATATGGATAGCGTAGATAAAATGTCTCCCAATTTATGCAAAAGCAAATAGAAAATAATGGTAGAAACTGTGAAACAAAGTTATAGACACAAATGACAAGATACATTTATCAGATTGTGATAGAGCAAGCTGATTGGGTTTCTTTAAAAAATATTTTTTAGTTGTCAATGGATATTTATTTTATTTATTCATTTATTATTATCAACGTCGTTGTCGTTGTCATCATTACTATTACTGTTAGGTACTGTGCTTTGAACCCAAGGATGCTTTGCCACTGGGATACATCCCTAGCCCTTATTTTGTATTTTGAGACAGGGTCTCATCTGACTAAATTGCTTAGAGCCTTGCAGAATTGCTATGGCTAGCCTTGAATATGTGATCCTCCTGCCTCAGCCTCCCAAGTTGCTGGTTTATAGGCGTGCACCACCATGCCTGGCCTCTGTCACTTTATATCTGTGTGAATTAGAGTATGGCAGTTACCTTCTCTGTGCCTCACTTTCTTTACTTGTGAACCTGGGGGTAAATTGAAACTTACTTACTTTTTCCTTGTGAACATTTCATGACTTAGTGTATGTAAATTGAAGCAGAATAAGGCCTTTCTATCTAAGTGACATATTGGCAATAAACAAGTGACACTTACCACAGGAATTAAATAGAAGAAAGTACATAACTGCAACAATATCTGTATTCATTTCACAGTAACATTGATCATGTGGAGGTCAAATGAGATGAAACAGATAGCAAAATGAGGGATTATATATGCCACATTCCTTTGCACAATAAAAGACAAACTAAGGAAATAAGGGATATAATACAAGTATTTCATTGAAAAATCTTTAGGCTAGGACAAAGCAATTCTTAAAAAACATTATTCCGTTTTTTTTTTTTTTTTTTTTTTTTTGCAGGGGCTTACTGGGGATTGAACGCAGGTTTGCTTTACCACTGGGCTACATCTTCAGGCCTTTTCATTTTTTATTTTGAGGATCTTGCTAAATCATTAAGGACCTTGCTAAGGTGATGAGGCTGTCCTCAAACTTGGAATCCTTCTCCCTAAACCTTCCAAATCCCTGGAATTACAGGTGTGTGCCACTGTACCTGGCTAACTTAAATATTTATAAAAATAAAGATGATGATAGCTACTGTTGACAATTACAATAAATTTGGGGAGGGTTGTGGCTCAATGGTAGAGTGCTTGCCTCATACATGTGAGGCACTGGGTTCCATCCTCAGTGCCACCTAAAATAAATAAATAAAATAAAGGCACTGTGTTCATCTACAACTAAAAATATGTATAAAAAACAAAACAAAAAATCACAGGCTCAGACAAAAAAGAAGAAATTACAATAAATATATCATCTGAAATTTAAAATATTATGGTCTAACATTTTTTCCAAATATTCAAAACAAAAAAAGCAGAATATTTTTAAGATGTTAACTTTAAGATTCAAAAATTGATTTTCTTAGTCAGATATGGTGGTACATGCCTGTAATCCTACCTTCTTGGGAGGATTGTAAATTCAAGGCTATTCTGTGCAACATAGTGAGACTCTGTCTCCAAAAAAAGAAAAAGAGAAAGAAAGAGAAGAAAAGAAAAAGGAAGGGATGAGGATGTAGCTCAGTGGTACAGTGCCATAGGCTTCAATACTCAGTTCTAGAAATTAAAAATAAAAAAGAATATAAAGTATTATCACTAAAATTATGGGGAAGATATTTCAAATTACTATATCTCATCTATCAAATACTCCAAGGAGATTAAATGTAAACAGTATACCCTTCAAACTAAAGAAATTAAAAAAGTAGAATATTCTTAAATTAATGAAGCAATAGAAAAAATAAGCCAGATTAGTATGATTATATAAAATTTTTTAAAATTTAATTAAAAAATAGTAAAATATAACCAGTTGAAAATGGAAGTAGTGCAATGGAGAAATATTTGAGATGGTTAAAAACTTATTACAGTTTATGGGGACATTTTTCAGATTAAGTTCAAGAGAACTTGAGGTCTAATGGCTCACACCATGGAAACAAAATAGCAAAAGACTGACTTATTTCATCTCTAGATAATTTAAAATTTAATCTTAGAGTTGTGATATAGATACCTAGTAAATGGACAAATACCCAATACTAATAAGAAATTGATATATTTTTGTTACTTGTGTACTATTGACCACTCGGGACAGGAATCATTAAAATGATTACTTTTTATCTAGTAATCTTAATCTTGAAAATTTATCTCAGGGCTAGAATTTAAAGAAATGAGAATCTCTTGTGTGGAGATATTTTAAACAGCATATTTATTTATCAAAAAACATCAAAAGGTAAACAGAAGAGCTTTGAAACCATCCCAAGTACTCACAATTATAGTGATTGTTGAAATATGGGGCATCCATTAAGTGATATAAAGTGTATGTTAGATAGAATTATGGAAGTTTATTTGTTAAATAATAAATAAAACAATAGGACGAAAGATGTAACGTAGGCTAGAATTGCTAATTTGTGAAAAGATTGTTTAATTCATTCATACAATCATTGTTTTACTATAAAACAATAGGTAAGTTTTATGTTATTAAAATTTGGAAGTTTTTTGTAAGTGTGAAGGGAAATTCATGATAGGATTTTCATTTGTGTAGTCACATCCTCTAACAACCCAGAGAATCTAAAAATCCACTAACAGGGCAATGGGCATAACTCAGTTGGAGAGAACTTTCCTCTCATGCTAAAGACCCTGGATTTGGGGTTTGATCTGTAGCACTGCACAAAATCCCTCCCAGTTTACCTGTTGTGCATTTATCTTATAGTGCTTGTTTCAGTTTCTGGTAAATGTTTCTCAGAGTGGAAAACCTGGGAAGCCCAGCATTGCAGAGGTCACCCAGCACAGATCTATTCTGCAAATTAATGATACTCTGGAAGAGAAAGAAGTCTGTAGGTTCGTTTCTGCTTTGATGTCACCTAACTGAAATCTGAGTTTCTCTCTGCTTTTTTTCTTATCGGGTTTTGTTTGTACTCTCTTAAATATATTTTTCTCTCTTCTGATCTGTACCCAGGAAGGGGTATCATTTTCCCTTGGTGAATTAGGAAAGTCCAACTCTGTGGTCTAATCTAGCCATTTGTCATATTTTTTAATCTTTTTTTTTTATTAGCTACACATGACAGTACAATGATCTTGACAATTCATACATTTGAATCAAATGGGGTATAATTTCTCATTTTTATGATTGTACAGGTTGCAGAATCACATTGGTCATACAGTCACCTATATACATATTTTTATCTCATCCTTTTAGGCTGGAATACAAAATTTGGAGAATTTGGAAACTATTCTGTCTTGGTAAAGGACTCTTACAATGGAGTTGATGAAATTTTGTGTGACCTAGTTGTTAATAAGAATCCAGTTGACAGTGACCTTCGTATGTATATACTCTTTGTTGATTTTTTTTTAATTTGCATTTTCAGAGCTTTTAGTTTCTGAGTAATCTTTGTAAAGTGAAGCAGTCTATGGCATGTAAATGGAAACCTGGTTTACAGATATCTAGACCATTTAGTTACAGTATAGTTATATTTTTCTTTGATGCTAAAAATAGAAGAGGACTTGTGTATGCTAGTAAACCCTCTACCACCGAGTTATATCCCCAAGCCCAATTGTAAACCTTCAATTGTGTCATTGATGTACACTAAGAAAATTAGGTGATATATTAAAAATTGTATAATATGTTAACACATCCCCATATCATTGTTAAGCTTAATTACGAACATAAATAAAACAAAAAAGTTAATTCAATAGAAAGAAATAAGAAATAAGATAAAGGGCTTTCCTTGTTTTAGGATTTAGGGTATAGTGCTTCCTGTATATATCTCCTGATGTGAGCCTAGAGGACCCCTTACATTAGAAGGGATCCCAGAGATTCCTTTACATTAAGAAGCAATCATTCATTCTATAGTAATTCTATTGAAGAAAATCTGTCATCCTGAGCTCCCCTTAGATAATTGTTATCCTGTCTTCCAAGAAACAGTAATGAATCCTGGTGGCACTAATATATACTGTTCACAGAGAACTATTGGAGACCAAACTGAAAAAGAATATAGAAGACAATATGAAAGGGCCAATGTGGGACAATTTTAAGCATTAAAAATAAAAACAAATGTTATTGATGAAAAATAATGGATACATAAAAACTATGGGGTCATTATCCCTCCCCAATTAAAAACAAAAACAAAGTAATGCTTTGGTTGTCTTTAGAGGTAACTAAGGCACTTGACGTTGACTAGGGTGATTAAAAATATCAGTTGAAAAGACAGATTTAAACAGTATCCTATTTTAACTGTAATTGAAAAAGATAATTAAATAGTACTAGTTGATGAGTGTGGATTCTTTAGAGAATCCCAGCGAATGTAGCCGAATGGCAGGATATTTTGCAAGCCCTAATGAAATAATTGATTCAGGCAAAAATCCTCATTGGAGGGATCAGGATTTCACCAGCTCAACACATCCGCCAGTCACATGGTCAACTGCAGAAGGTGCTTCTTCAGAACTAGAAAATTATTGTAAAATTTTGTATGACATTGTGGTTATATTAAGGAAATAGTTCATTTTAAAGAAACTTTTGATTTTGAAATCGTTTTATTTTAGGTTTACAGACATGTTGCAAACAAAACAAAACAATTCCCAAATACCCTTCACCTGGTCTCCCTTATACCCTTAAACTGTATAATCATAGTAAGAGTAGTCCATATGCAATTATTGAAACCAGGCACTTAACATTCTTACAATATTGATCTATGTAGACTTATTTAAATTTTTCAAATTGTTCTTTTTGGATCCTAGACCAGAAAATGGACATCAATCTAGGATCCATGTGCATTTAGTTGTCAGTTCTTCCTTCATCTTGTTCAATCTAGGACAGTTTCTCAGCCTTTCCTTTTCTTTCATGATCTTGATAGTTTTGAAGAGTACTGGCTAGTATTTTATAGACTGTCCCTGGATTTGGAGTAACTTGATGTTTTCTCATGAGTAGGTAAATGTTTTTCATTTTTTGGTAGAATACTACCAGAGCGATGTTGTGACCTTCTAGCTATGTTATGTCAAGACTTAACAGTTTGTAATTCCGCTGGGTTATGAATTCTCATTATAAGGCCAAGGAGGGATGAGATAAGAGATGGACATAACTGTGTCTAGATGAAGATAGCAAAGAAATCACAACTCAGTTTGTGGTTCTCTTTACATTTGTTTATGTATAATCGGCTTCATGAGTTTACAAAAACTTGGATTCTTCATGAGGGGGAAAAAGGTTCATCAAATGAAAGATAAACTTCAAAATTAAATAGTGAACTTGAGGTGTTGAGTATACACACAGAAAACAGGCGACTCTCAATTGAAGTATTACATGGAATAAAGCCAGGAACCTGGTAAGCATTTCTATATTCATAAAGTTTCAATATACTCCAAGAATGTTAAGGACCTAGTATGGCAATCCCCAGAAAAATATTACCACTACTGAGAAACAATAGCAGGCTTTTAGCTTCAGAGGTAACCACACTGCATACTGTGTTAAAAACCAAACACGATTCCTTTATAGGTGAAGGCCTAAGTTTTGTTTTCCGAAAAGTTACACATGTGCACATTAAAAAGCCAGTAAAGGCATATTATAGAAACACAGCATAAAATACAAAAAACAAAATATTTCAGATTCTGAAGGAACTCCCCAAAGAAATTAAAATATTCTTGCAAGAATCAGAATCCTTGAACAAAAGTGAAAACTGAAAATATTTCCTGAGATTGTGCCAAGTGAGAAAGATATTGAGCAATTAATTCTCTTCTCTTTTCCAATAAACTTAAAGGGCTTGTGATGCAAAGGCCCATGCCTTAAACAAGTATGCATGATAGGTGTCCAGTACAGCGCCCAGCACAATGCATAGTGAGTGTCCCATTCATATTTCGTTAGCTGAATTAATGAAGAAAAGGCATGCGTTAAATGCTAAGTTCTTGGTTGCTTGTAGGTCAAAAACAAAAACTGAATATTGAGAAAAATATCAAAGTCCTACTTGGAGAGATCCATAATCGACCTGTAGAAAGTAAATAATCCAACTTACAAACATAAATCACAGAGCACGGCACATGACAAAGTGTTAGCCTAAGTACAAAATGAATAAGTGGAAAAAGGAGCTTTCAGTGTGAGTGAGCATCCTTAGGGAAAGCTCCCAAAGCAGGGACCTGACACAGACAGAAATCAACCAGGAGGCAGCCAAGCAAGGCCTGTTGTTCATCCTCTGGTGCTCTTGCCTGGAGGCACAACTGGCACAGCCCGCGGTATTTCCTCCACGCCACCTGAAGCCCAGGCATGCTCACTGACCAATCACCTGGCCCCCACCCCGCGCCAGTGGACAGGTAGGTGCAGGTTCACTCACACACTCAAGTGCAGCACCTACCCACCTCCTGGGCAACCTGGGCGGCAGGGTGGGCTGGGTGGGCTGCTGCACCCAGTCCCCATCAGTGGGCACCACAGGGACCAAAGGTAAGAAAGATACCGGTTGCTGTGCACCATGGCCACCCACCGCAGGTCCCAGCGGCGCCTCCTGCAGGCAGGAGCACCCTAGCAGGAAAGAAGCGCCTGACATTCTGGTTCAGGCACCAACTTCCAGCTGCCACAGGCCGCGGAAATAAATGGCCGCCTCAGCTGGTCCACCTTTGGTGATGGGTGGAGCGTGAGTCCTGGCCAGCAGATACTTTTTGCCCTGAACAGCCCAGGGAGCAGCTTGAGCAGGACCAGAGCAGTGCCGCCATGCCGCCAGAGTCCCGCAGAAGACAAGGTGGACAGTGCACATCCTACCTGCAGAGTCTGGATCAGCATATAAAGCCTCCAGTTGGTGGGCCACACCAGGAGCCACTTACCAACCATCCCCCCCAAGGAAAGCACAGGACTCTGCACCTATTTCAAATCAAAGGCTGAATGCTCTGATAACCCACAGCCTTGGGCCAGGGTTCTGCCTGCTTCCTCACAGGCTGTAGCCTCTGTCCCAAGACCCAGAACTTGACATTCACAATCAACATACCCCCTAGAAGATTCTAACAAAGTTTTCTTTTCCTTTACCCACCCCCAGTACAGCTCCTCCCCCAGCTTCCCATACCTCTTCAGACTCCATGGCCAGGGGTGTTGCTACCTCAGAAAGTCCATTTGTCTCTGGTGATGGGGATGCTTTGGGCTACAAGGAACCACATTCCCAACTAAGTAAGCTCTGAAAATGCTGAGAAATTTAGAACAAAACCTGGAAGGATGACATCAGGCATTACCTACCCCAGGTTTGCATAGAACAAGGGGAAATGGCCATTTAGTGAGCAACCTCTTTATACTACTACTTGGACAAAATATAAGAACCTTTCCCAGGACCCCATTGGCCAGAGTGAGGTCATGGGCAGCCCTCACAAAAAGGAGCCCATAAGACTCTGATCAAGTGACTGGGAGAGCCAGGACTGGTTTGACCGCTCACCATTCCTTTCCATTTTGCCTAGAAAAACCATGCAGCAGGCAGAGAAGTGGGCACGGTCCAGAGGCAGACCTTGGCTTCCCCACTCACTCCCTTCTTTGCCAGTGTCCTACCTGGGCTGCAGCCTCATCCTTTCCTCCCCTCAGGTGCACCTCTGGAACTGCATCTTCCTCGACCTGCCTCAGATCCTCTGTCTCCCCAAATAATGAGATGCTGAATCCTCAAGCATGATGCTCAGATGGGCACTCTAGCACCCAATTGTGCTGGTGGATCTTTAACCACTCTTGTTGGTTGACTTACCATCACTATCACCATAATACCCGATAAACTCCCTAGAGGAGGAAAAGCTCATTCCAGCTCATGGTTTCAGTGCTTCAGTCCATGCCTGACCGACTCCATCACTCTGGCCCTGAGGTGAGGCAGAACATCATATTAGAAGGTGGAGGAATGCTTCTCAGCTCATGGCCACCAGGAGAGAGAGGGAGAGAGGGAGCTTCACTAGCCAGGGACAAAATATAAACAAAAAGGTACACCCCCAATGACCTGCTTACATCCTACTCACCTATAATTATCACCCATTGACCCCTTCAAATTATTAACCCACCAAATTGATTAATCCCTTAATTATGTTACAACTCTCAGGATATAATCATTGCACCTCTGAACAATTCTGTATTGTCTCACACATGAGTTTTGGGAGACACCTCCTATCTAAATATCATGTACCTTACGAGGTATAAACCTCCTCTCACTGAAACTCAAGGCCTTCGGCAATATGGCCATTGATAAAATAAAGTCAGTGCTGTTTTCATCTAAACCCTGAAAAGAACTGAGAAAGGGAAATGGCCTTCCTGATAACAGGTGGCTCGTCCATGATATCCACAAGTCAAAAAAAGCACTGCTAATAGAATGAAAACCTCAGGTAGGACCACATGGTAGTCATATCAAAAACTATGTGGAGACTAACTCTGAGGCAACAGAAATTACTGAGCCAACCTTTTTCTTACCAGGCATTACCTACCCCAGGTTTGCCCAGAACAAGGGGAAATGGCCATTTAGCGAGCAACCTCTTTACCAACATGGACTGTGACTCTCCAGTAATCTTCCCACCCCTGAGACAAAAGTACAAAAGTGATTGAGATGCTCAATCACCAAGCTGCCTCACTTCTTGACCCTGTCCTGACTCACATCTTGGAGTCATTGAATAGAAGACAGAATCTTCTAAGGGTCACTGCTCCAGGTTTCTTTCTGAAATGCTTGTGTGTGGCTGTGGAGCCACCAGAAATCTAGGTAAACTGACTCTGACCACAGGTGACAGCCTGGTGAGCTTCAATTGGTGGACATTAGCATCATGATCTTGTTTCTAATGTTATTTGCCTCCGGTCCCAATATCTACTTTAAAATTCAGAAGTATTTTCAGCATCACAGATTACTCTGAACAGGTCTCTACATCCAGCTGCCATTTTGCAAGAGATATGGAAGAAAGAGAAAGGAAGGTGTGTACAATATTCTCAATATGAATTAGCAAAATCCACATGTGAGGACCTCCATGGGTCCCAGGGCCTGCCACTATAACAAAGAGACCAAGGAAAAGACACACAGGGCGGGGAACCTGCAAACCAAGAACTGCACAAAGACATACCAGGTGGTGCATGGGGTGTCTCTCTTAGCCCTTGAGCATGTATGCCCTGGGGCTGGTAACTTCTGGAGGGAGGAGGGACTAGGGCTAGGATGCAGCCATATGGGATGCTGACAAGGTGCTGTTCTTGACTTGGTTCTAGGGTGTTCCACATAATTTTTCACTAAGTTACACCTTTTTCACTGTGGTGCCCTCCCCTGCTTTGTACTTGAATTGCCTTCCATTACTGTGACAAATATCTGAGGTAATCAGCTTAGAAAGACAAAGGTTTATTCTGGCTGACTGTTGCAGGCTTCACTCCATGGTTGGCTGCTCTGTTGTTCTTGGACCTGGGGTGAAACCACATATCACCCTGGCAGTGCATGGTGGCAAGTGACTCACTTAATGGTGGCTGGGAAGCAGAGAGTGGGAAATTAAGAGACCAGGGTTCCTCAGTCCCCTCAAAGGAGGCCCTTAACAGGAAGCTCCCCACTAGCCTCCCCCTTAAAGATCCCACTTCCTCCCAGTAGCACCTGTGGCTGTGATCAAAGCTTTCTCACCTGGGCCTGTAGGGATCATTCCAGATTCAAACTTTAGTAGTGGCAGTGCTTCATTTAAAAAGGAAAGGATTGGAAGTATACCCTCCACTGGTCTTTTCCTACAGATAGGAATCTAGAGGTGGAGAAGCCAGGAGCCCACTGGGGTCATCCCAGCCACCAGGAGAGGCCACAGCTTGACCAGGGAGGCCAGAGCAATGGAGGCATGAAGTGGAGGCCAGGTTCTGGATGCACTGGAAGTAAGAACCAGCACAGCTGCTGACTACTGAATGGAGCATAAAGAAAGAGAAGATGGCACCAGGGAGGAGCTCAGGGGCACAGCACTTGCCTGGCATGTGTGAGGCCCTGGATTCCATCCCTTGCAGAACAAGAGAATTTTTTTAAAGAAATAAATAGGAGACACAAGGTCAGGCCTGTGTTTCTCCTTCCTTTGTTGCACAACCAGACAATACAAAACTCTTTCGGCTTAGGATGTTATTGGTCACCACTGGGGAAAAACAGCAAAATGCAGGGAGACGTCAGAGAAATCTGCTTTGCAGCGATAACAGTCCCAGTTCCCCTGGCCTGCATTCTTGTCCCTGACAGGGGACTGTAACTTTGTTTCTGTTATCCCATTAGCTGAGGATGCCTGGCCAGGGCCCAGCAGGCAGCATTTACCTGGTCCAGGGAAACTATCAGTCTAGACCCCAGAAGAGTCCTGGTTCCCCTGTGTCACCAGATCACCCACTGGGAAGGTGCTCTTGGAAGGAAGGCTGTCTGCAGCTTCAGTTGTTACAGGGTGGGGACTGGGGAGTCTGTAGCCACCTGCCCTGGGAGTGAGGGAACTGATCCCAGTAACAAATGCAGCTGCCTCCTCCCCCAATTCACATGTATTGAGTATGCACAGAACTGTGTGTCTGACCTGGAGACAGGCAACCCACAGGGATCCCTGAAGTTCACAGGTTTCAGATATAAACTGTGTTAAATGTCTGTTTTTCTCACGTGGGGGCAGGCCCCAAATTCCTTAATAAGACACCTAAAGCACAAGAATCAACAAATGGGATGAATTCAACCTAAAAAGTTTTTTTTCTCAGCAAGAGAAATAATATGTGAGGAGAATAGGGAGCCTACATCCTGGAAACAAATTTTTACCCCTCACACATCGGATAAAGCTCTACTCTCTAGAGTATAGGAAGAACTCAAAAATTTAAACAACAACAACAAAAAAATAAATTAACCAATCAACAAGGACCTGAACAGATACTTCTGAGAAGAGGATATGCAATCAATCAACAAATACATGAAAAAATGCTCACCATCTCTAGCAATCAGAGAAATGCAAATTAAAACTACTCTAAGATACCATCTCATTCCAACAAGAACGGCAGCCATTATGAAGTCAAGCAACAATAAGTGCTGGGGAGGATGTGGGAAAAAAGGTACACTCATGCATTGCTGGTGGGACTGCAAATTGGCGCAGCCAATTTGGAAAGCAGTATGGAGATTCCTTGGAAAGCTGGGAATGGAAACACCATTTGACCAAGCTATTCCCCTTCTCGGACTATAGCCAAAAGACCTAAAAAGAGAATACTACAGGGACACAGCCGCATCAATGTTTATAGCAGCACAATTCACAGTAGCTAGACTGTGGACCCAAACTAGATGCCCTTCAATAGAAGAATGGATAAAAAAATGTGACATTTATACACAGTGGAATATTACTCAGCACTAAAAAATAACAAGATCATGGCATTTACAGGGAAATAGCATAACCTGCTCTAATGCCAACTAAGTGAAGTTAGCCAATCCCTAAAACACAAATGCCAAATGTCTTCTCTGATATAAGGGATGTGACTCAAAATGGGATAGGGAGGAAGAGCATGAGAAGAAGGTTACCACTAAATAGGAAAGAGAGGTGGGAGGGAAAAGGAGGGAGAAGGGGAATTGCACGGAAGATAGAAGGAGACCCTCATCGTTATACAGAACACATGTATGATGTTGTGAGGAGAAAAAAAAAGAAGTACATCATATTAGATTCGGTAGAGAGATTTCAGGGGAGGGGGGGAAGGGGGGATAGGAAGGGCAGCAGAATAAAATAGGCATTA
Organism: Marmota monax; assembly: GCF_021218885.2. NCBI lineage: Eukaryota > Metazoa > Chordata > Mammalia > Rodentia > Sciuridae > Marmota > Marmota monax. The sequence continues at coordinate 32,222 of NW_026693022.1, read as the reverse complement.
TTATTGCTGTATGTATATATAGGTGAGTGTATGACCAATGTGAGTCTGCAACCTGTACAATCAGAAAAATGAGAAATTATACCCCACTTGATTCAAATGTATGAATTGTCAAGAGAATTGTGCTGTCATGTCTAACTAATAAAAAAAGTCTGTTTTTATTACAGAAAAAGTAACAACTTTATATTGCTCTAACTTCCCAGACAAAAACAAGGTGGTGCCTGATGAAATCTTCTGTGAATTTCCTCAACAATATTACAGTCCTCAGCACTGCCGTTATTAACAGACATACTGTCTTCTAAGTTTCACAGTAACGTTGAGGTAGATGTAGATCCTATAATTATCCTACAAACTTCATTAAGTGCCATGGAAGCAAGGACTTGGCCTATTCACTCTGTACTCCACACCTAGTATAGTGCCTAACACACAGAAGTTGATCAAGCAAAGTGGTTAAAGGACCCAAAGAAATTTTCAGACACAATTAAAAGTTTAAAAAACCCAGAAAAATATCCCAGGTTGTGTGGTGGCAAAGTGTGCCTGAATCTAGACCTCAGCACCAACATGCAGAGTCGACCCAACTCTAAGACACCATTAACACCGAAGTGCAACAAGTAACCTCAGCTTAGCCACCACCCAGTGTGCAGGAGATAGTAGCTGGCTCAACAGACACCAGTGACCAGATAGCTGTCAGGTCCATGGTGAGCTGGGATTCTTTTTCATAGTTTTAACTAATTTGTGCTTGGGCATAAATTTTAATGGAATTCATATAAAAATCGCAAAGACAATTCTTCACAGAACTAGAAAACGCAACCGTGAAATTCATGTGGAAAAATAAGAGATTCAGAATAGCCAAAGCAATACTTAGCAAGAAGAGTGAAGTAAGACATATCATAATAGTATAGCTTAAACTGTACTACAGAGCTTTGGAAACAAAAACAGCATTGTATTGGCACCAAAACAACACAGAGACCAATGAATGGTACAGAATAGAAGACACAGAGACAAACTCACAAAATACCGTTATATCATACTAGACAAAGGCACCAAAAACATACATTAAATTTAAAAAACTCTATTCAATAAGTGGTGCAGGGAAAATTGTAAAGCCACATAAAACAAAAAGAAAGTAAAGCCCTCTCCCTCACTCTTTACAAAACTCAATTGAAAATGGATCAAAACTTAGGCACTAGAACAGAGAACCTGTCCTAATAGAAGAAAAAGTAGGCCCAAATCTTGACTATGACAGTCTAAGATCTGACTTCCTTAAGGAGACTCCTACATTCCAAGAAGTAAATTTAAGAATCAATAAACAGGATGGATTCAAACTAAAAAGCATATTCTCAGCAAAAGAAACAATCAATAATGTGAAAAGAGAGCCTACAGAATGGGAGAAAATCTTCCCCACATGCACCTCAGAGCATTAATCCCTAGGATATATGCAGAACTCAAAAAACATAACACCACAAAAACAAATAACCAAATCAATAAATGGGCTAAGAACTGAACAGACACTTCACAGAAGAAGCAACAAATACATGAAAAAATTGTTCAACGTTTAGCCATTAGAGGAAAGCGAATCAAAACTACTCAAAGATTTCATCTCACCCCAGTCACAAACATGATTATCCAGAATACAATCATCAAGTAACAATAAATGTTGGCGAGAATGTGGGGAAAAGCTGCATGCACACATTGCTTCTGGGACTGCAAATTGGTGCAACCATTATGGAAAGCAGTATGGAGGTTCCTCAGAAAACGTGGAATGGAACCAACATCTGACACAGCTATCCCTTTCCTCATTTTATACACAAACGACTTAAAATCGACATATTACAATGACACAGCCACCTTATGTTTACAGCAGCTCAACTCATAATAGCTAAACTATGGAACTAACCTAGGTGCCTTTCAACAGATAAATGAATAAAGAAAATGTGGTGTGTATGAGTATAGATATACATGTGTGTGTGTGTGTGTGTGTGTGTGTGCCTACACACACACACACACAAGCACACACACAAAAACAATTTCACACACACATATATATGATGGAATACAACTCAGCCTTAAAGAAGAATGAAATTATGACATTTGCTGGTAAATGGATGGAGCTTATCATGCTAAATGATAAGCCCATCCCAAAAAACAAAAGGTTGAAAGTTTTCCGATATGCGATATGCTTATGCTAATCACAGTATGAGAAGGTGGGGGAGTAGGAAAGTATACAGTTGCTTTAGATTGCATAGAGGAGTGAAGAGAGGGGAAGGAGTATATTGGGTAGAATGGATAGTAGAATGAATCAGACATTATCATCCAAAGTATGTATACAAATACATGACTAGTATGATGCTACATCCTGCACAATCAGAAACATGAGAAATCATACTACATTTATTTATGATATGTCAAAGTGCATTCCATTGTCACGTAGAATTAGAACAACTTTTTTAAAAAGTTGATTAAAGAAAACATACCAATTTTCAGAAAAATATATGACTACAGTATCTGCCCATAAATGGATTCACCTGGAGACAATCATGCTAATGAAGCTAAACCAGTTTACAAAAAACAAAGGACAAAGGTTTTCTCTGATATGTGGAAGCTAACTCACAACAGGAGGGGTGATAGGAACAGAAGTGCAGTAGATTAGACAATGGGGAATGGAGGAAAAGGAGAGGACATAAGCAAAGGAAAGACAGTGGAAAGACTCTGACACAGCTTTCCCATGTATATACGTGGAAACAACACAGTGAATCCCACCGCCATGCACATCCTAAGAATGCAACTCTAAAAAGATAAAGTATAATTATACAAATATGGACTATATCAAAATGAATTTTATGGGCCAGGGTTGTGGCTCAGTGGTAGAACACTTGCCTAGTATGTGTGAGGAACTGGGTTTAATTCTCAGTACAACATATAAATAAAATAAACAGTCCATTAACAACATAAAAATATTTTAAAAATGGATTTTATAACTAAACAACCAATAAGTGAAAATTAATAAAATGAAACATTTCCTAGGTTCCTTTAAACATTTTGATAACACTCAAATCAACTTCAAATGAATGGAAAGAAAAAGGGCTTTTAAGAGTGGGTATAGTCTCTCCCACTTTTCTGCCAAATGACCACACAACGATTGGGCCAGACTTTTTCTGGCTTCTTACCTCCAGAACTGTGGGAAATAATCTTCTATTCTTTATAAATCTCATAATTTTCACTATTAGAAATTAAAATTAACAAATTTCAATATTGAGACTAATTATCTAGAATATAACAATACCTTTGGAACCGGAGTTCAAAGATGAAACTCCATGGCTTCTGCCGGCAGGTAGGGGGCTGCCCGCGAGGGGCAGGGAGGTCTCTGCAGCAGAGAGGAGTCCTAGCTCTTCATAGCGGGCCATTCCATCCAGGGCTGCAGCAGACCCCGGCAGATCCTCAACCGTTTCTTCTTCTTTCGGCAGTCTCTACAAAGTCCAGGAACCATCTCCGGGAAACAAAGCAGGCTGGAACTTCCTTGGCCCTCAGGCGGAACTCCGGGGAATCTCCGGGGAACTCGAACTCAAGGGCGGCGATCTGGATGGCATCCGCAGCTTCTCTTCCTCTGAGCAGCCTCCAAGGGGTTTATATAGCACTTGGTCCAATGCTATTGGTCCAAACTTATGCTAATTAGGATTTGAAAGAAGGACCAATGAGATTGGCCCAAAGTTATGCTAATTGCGTTGGACACGTATGAACGCCATTGGTCAGTCTCTTTTTAATATTCATAGTAGATTCATTCATAGAAGCAGCCCCAAATTCCCACGCTGACAATGAATGAATGGCCTGGGAAGAGATCAATGGCAAAGCCGCAAAGTGCTTGCCTCTCATTCCCAAAGCCATGGGTTTGATCCCTGTTCCAAAAAGAAAAAATTACAGATAAATCAACGTCAGCAAAAAGGAAATAAACAAACTTTATCAATACATAAATCTTATTCAAAAACATACCTGCTCTGAATTCTGCAGGGTCTCTGTCAAGTGACCGCTTATCCTTTACCTCTTCAAAGCAATTTTTCCCAAAACTTGAGAGTCATGGACCATGTCTTAGTTATCACTCTTCCGCACCTTTGCCAGAGGTGACGCGGATGTGTAGGATGTAATCCTGCTGAGGATCAAGGTCTCTTTTGGGGCCAGCTTGGGAAGCATTGCTGGTGATATCAAATAATAGCTATTTATTAAAATTCAAATTCATGCATGAAAAAAATGATATAGAACAAAAAGATGGTATGATTAAAGGTCAACAAGAAGCAAATAGGGCTGAGGTTGTGACTCCGTGATAGAACCCTTGTCTCCCATGTGTGAGGCACTGGGTTTGACTCTCAGTACCTTCTACAAACAAATGAATAAAATAAAGGTCCAGAGATACCCACCAGAGCTCAGGCCCTTCCCAGATGCACTGGAGCTGCAGAGGGATGCTCAGGCCCAGCCCAGAATGCTTCTACTCACCTGCAGACAACAACGAGAGCTCATGTACAGTCCAGATCTGCCCGCGCTGACCTGGGCAGGAGGCCAGACACAGGGTAGGCCAGTGTCCATCCCTCAACTGGGAGACCTGCACCAAGCTCAGGTCTGGCCCAGGACCACCTCCCCACACTGGCAGACACCTGTTGGAGCTCAGGCTCTGCCCAGATCAGCCTTGAAAACCTGCATGGAGCCCAGGAAAGGGTAGGTCCAGGTCCATCCCAACACTGGCTGACCCTCCCCAGAGCTGAGCCTCGGGCCATGACTGCCTCTGCCCACCAGCAGACCACTGCAGGAGCTCAGATCCAGTCCAGAGTCACCGTGAGGACCTGCACAGGAGACGGGGCCCAGGGTAGCCCTAGTCCATCCACTCATCTTGAGACTGGCACCAGAGCTCAGGTTCTGCTCAGGACTGCCTCCACCCTCCAGCAGCTACCTCCAGAGCTCAGGTTCGGACCGGGACAGACTGCCCACCAGCAAACACTCGCTGGTGGCCAATCCTGGCCCATTTCAGCCTCGACGACCTGAGTGGTAGCTGAAGCCCAGAGTTGGCCCTGGTCCATCCCACCACCAGCAGACCCCTGCTGTATCTCAGGCACCCACCAGATTAGCCTTGTAGATGTGCACAGGAGCCCCGGAAGAGGGTAGCCCTGGGAGCATATGTCCAACGCCACACCACCACCAGAGCTCAGGCTCGGCACAGGACTGACTCTGCCACAGGCAGAACCCTGCCAGAGCATACACAAGTCCCAGATCGGACTCACTACCCTGCACAGGAGCCCAGGCAAGGGGAGGCCCTGTTGCAACCCACCACCTGCAGAACCCCACCAGAGCTCCAGCTCTGCCCAGATCCAACTCAAAGACCTGGCAGGACAAAACCAGAGTCCACTGTTGCCCTTGTCCTTCCAGTCATCAAGAGGCTTGCATTGGAATTCAGGCTCTGCCCAGGACCGACTCTGCCCACTGACAGACAGCTGCAGAACTTCAGCCCCAACCAAGATCAGCCTCACTGACAGGCACGGGAGCCTAGTCCAAGGTAGACCTGATACCAGCTGAAATAAGCAGGCCCCAAGAAGAGCTCAGGCCAGACACAGGACCACCTCCGATCAACAAGTGGAGCTCAAATTCGGCCAAGATTGGCCTCGCTGACCTGCTTGGAGGCAGAGGCAAAGATAGGCCCAATGTCATCTCGCCACATGCAAAACCCCACCAGACCTCCAGCTCTACCCAGATCCAACTCCATGATATGGCAGGAGATGAAGTCCTAGCCCAGGGTAGCCCAAGGCAATCCAGTAACCATGAGGCTAGCAGTCTCTGCCCAAAGGCCTACCCTGCCAAAAGTCATTTTGGCAGCCACCCAGATCAGCCTTGCTGACAGGTGCAGGAACCTGGCCCAAGGTAGGCCTGGACCCAACTGCCACAAGCAGGCCCTGAGCAGAGCTCAGGCCAGAAACAAGACGGTCTCTGCCCAAAGGCCCACCTCTGCCAGAGCTCATCTCTGCCCCAATCCACCTTGCTGATCCACTGAGAAGTCCTGACAGGGTAGATCCTGTTCCCTCCTGCCAACAGCTGACACACTGCTGTATCTCAGCATCCAACCAGTTAACCCTTGCAGATGTGCACAGGAGCCCTGGCACAGGGTAACACTGGGAACATATGGCCACCACCAGACCTCCACCTCTGCTCAGGCTTGGCCCAGGACCGACTCTGCCCACAGGCAAGACACTCTCCAGAGCTCATTCCCAGCCCAGGTCTAGCTGGACCATCTGCACCAGAGCCAGGGAAAGGTTAGGAATGTTCCATTCCTCCACTGTCTGAGCCCTGCTGGAGCTCAGGCTTGGCCCAGGACCACCTCCACCCTCAGGCAGTCCCCTGCTGCTCATAAATGGCCCATATTTTCCTTGCTGACCTGCACAAGAGCCCAGGAAAGGGGAGGCTGAGCTCCATCCTGGCAGCTGCAGACCCCCACCGGAGCTCCAGCTCCGCCCAGATCCAACTCGACAACATGGTAGGAGACAGAGGCAGAGCCTAGGGTACCCCAAGTCCATCAAGTCACCTTCAGACTGGTACCTGAGCTCAGGCTCCTCCCAGAAATGACTGCCCACTGTCAGACAGTCACCAAAGTTCAGCCCCAGTCCAGATCTCCCTCTGACAGGCAAGCAAGCCTGCCCCAAGTTAGGCCTTGGACCAACTGCCACAAGCAGGCCCCAAGCAGCCCTCAGGCCAGACACAGGACCGTCTCTGCCCACAGGCAGAGCTCAAACATGGCCAAGATTGGCCTTGCTGACCTGCGCAGGATCCTGTGCAAGGGGAGGCCCAGTTCCATCCCGCCACCTGCAGAATCCCCACCAGAGCTCCAGCTCTAACCAGATCCAACTCAGTGTCCTGGCAGGAGACAAAGCCAGAGCCCAGGGTAGCCCAAGTCGATCCAGTCATCATGAGACTGGCACCAAAGCTCAGGCTCCGCTCATGAATTACTCTACCCACTGACAATCAGTCACCGAAGTTCAACCCCACCCAGATCAGCAGTGCTGACAGGTGTGGAAGCCTGGTCCAAGGTAGGCCTGGGATCAACTGCCACAAGTAGGCCCCTGGTAGAGCTCAGTCCACACGCTCTACAGCCTCACCCCACAGGCAGATACCTTCTGGACTCTGGTTCTTCTCAGATCAGCCTAGTCCACCTACTTGGGAGCCACACATGGATAGACATAGTGCCATCCCACCAGTGTCTGATCCCTGCTGGAGCTTAGACTCAGCCCAATACCACCTCTATCTATGGTCAGATGCACACCAGACTCAGGCCCGGGCCAGGACTGCCTCTGCTCACTTGCTGACTCCTGCTGGAGCTTGGGCTCAGCCCAGATTATCCTAGTACACCTGTGGGAGTCCAGTAGTAGGCCTGAGTTCATTTCTCCACTGCTAGATATCAGGTGGAGCTTAAGCTTGGCTCAGGATTGCCTCTCCGACCTGTACGGGAACCTTGGCAAGTGTAGGACTGGTTCCATCCCACCACCTGCACACCTCACCTGGACCTCAAGCTCTGCCCAGGAGCCAGGCCCCAGGGAAAGCCCTGGTTATACCTGCCACCACCTGACATCTGTGGTTCTTAGGCTCAGCCCAGGACTTCCTCCACTCATTGCCAGACATCTCTGCGAGCTCAGGATCACCCCAGATCTGTGAGGATGACCTGCAGTGGAATCCTGGGCACAGAATGGCCACAGGTCCATTCCCCCACCAGCCAACCACTGCAGGAGCTTATGCCTAGATCTGATCTGCCTGGCCAAACTCTCCTGAGCTCATGCTCAGGGTAAGCCTAGGACCATCCCGCCACTGGATGACCTCTTCTGGAGCTCAGGCTCTGTCCAGATCAGCCTATTGCAACCGCATGGGTGTCCTTACCTAGGGTAGGCCTGAGTCCATCAAGCCACCAGCAGACCCTCACCAGATTTGAGGCTCATCCCAGGACTAACTCAGTCCACTGGCAGACACTTCCAGAACTCAGGCAGGGCCCAGGACTGTATGCACCCATCAGCAGACTGCCAATGGAGCTCAGGTAAGGCCAGATCCTCCTCATGGATCTGCATGGCTGCCAGAACCCTAATTAGGTATGGATCAATCCCACCAGGGGAAACCCCCCAGGAGCTGATGAGTAAATAAATAGCCAAAACAATAAGCAAATAAAGGAAGGAAGGAAAAAGAAAGAAAACTAGCTCATTCATATTCTTGATTTTATTCACATTTACTTTCAGTAGGACATCATGGATTGACTCTATTCTTCAATGCAAGAGACTTACTTATATTACCTAAGCCTGATTTGGGTGACCCAAATGTTATCCATGTAAAAATTAAACACGATTGTAAAATATTGAAGATTTCTTCCCTGACTTTCACCAATATCAATCTTATTCACCAGAATGCCCCATCTGAAAAATTTGATTTCACATCTGAAATTTGGAAATAGAACCAGAATTCCCAAGCTGGCAAAGGGCTCTCTACATGAGGCAAAATTGTTCCCAGTTGGTAGAAAACAGTATTTTGATGATGTTCCTTTGGGTTTCTGAACAGCTCACTAGAGGTTAATCATATACGGAGCTCATAAAATTCAAGAAAAAGAAACAAACACCTTAATAAAAATGGGAAAAGACAAATGTAGGCTGTTTATAAAATAGCACATACCATACACTTGAGATGGCATTTCATGTCAATATAGTAATCCAAAGAATATATAAAGTACATTTGTGTGTGTGCATATCACATAAAAAGAATAAAGAGAATGAGAAAACCTAATGTTGACAGTGTTGGAAAATGGAATTGTCATGCTCTGATAATTGCAATGAAAAGTTGTCATAACCCTTCTGCAGAGCAGCTTAAAATACATACCAAAATTTGTAGTGCACACTTTCCTTTAACCCAAGAATTCCAACTCAAATAACTTATGTATACTTATTATGGCAAATTTTTAAATTTTACCATGAAATTGATCATTGTAATCAAGGTCCCCATTGGCTAGGGATCAGACCTCAGGTCCCTGGGGAAAGTCATTGGGCACCATTGCATTGCTCACACCCATGCCTTTCCTGGGGGATGCTTACAATCATAAACAGACAGCCCTCCTTCCAGAGATGTCTCTCTCAGCTTTTGGGCCATAGTTTCACTGGATTGGTAACATTTTTCCCATTAAACTCTAGGACATTCTTATATATTTTGGAAATTCAGATTCAAGTGTTTCCTCACATCTACAGGTTGTCTCCTGCGCTGATTTTTGTCCCCTTCTGTAGTATGGGCAGATGTTGTCCATTATCTATTCTTGCTTTTGTTGTCTGTGCTATAGATGTTGTATCAAGAAAGAAAGAAAGAAAGAAAGAAAGAAAGAAAGAAAGAAAGAAAGAAAGAAAGAAAGAGAGAAAGGATGGAAGGAAGGAAGGAAGGAAGAAAGAAAAAAGAAAGAAATCATTGCCAAGACTAATGAGAATGACTGGACAATGAAGGTTTTCTTTTCTCCTGTTTTTTTTCTAGGAACTTTGTAGCCATAGGTCTCACACAGGTCCACCTTGCCGACCTGCACAGGAGATGGTGCCCAAGGTAACACAGGATCCATTCCTCCACCAAATGACCCCTGCTGGATCTCAGGTTCTGCCTAGATCTACATTGCCAACGTGCCCAAGATCCAGGGGACAGGGTAGCCCGGGTCCATAAAACCTCTGTGAGACCTCCACCAGAGCTCAGGTTTGGCCTGGACAACCTGCACCCACCAGCCAACCATGCTGGAGCTCAGAAATGCCTTCGCCCACTGGAACTCTCTCCAGAACTCAGGCATGGCCCAGGATCTCCTCTGGCCACCGAAAGACACGTGCTGGGGCTCAGTACTGGCCTAAATCAGCTTCTATGACCTGAACGGGAGGAGGAGCACAGGGTAAGCCCTGGTCTTTCACGCTACCTGCAGACCCCAGCAGGAGCTCAGTCTCTGCCCAGATTGACCATGCAGATTTGCAAGGGAGCCTCAGCACAGGTTAGGCCCAAGTTCATCCCGCCAACAGGATACACTGGCTGGAGCTTAGCATCCACCCAGGATCGCCTCTAGGAAGACATGTTCTGGAGCTCATACACAGCTCAGGTCCTCCTCAACGACCTGTGCAGGAGCAAGAGTTCAGGGTAGGCCCAGGGTTATCCCACCACCTGCAGAACACCGCAGGAGCTCTTGCTCCTCCAAGATCTGCCTTGCTGACATGCATGGGAGCCCATTGAACAGGATAGCCCTGGATCTATCCCACCACCAGGAGATCCCCTGCAGGAGCTCAGGACTGGCCCAGATCTTCTTTGCCAACCTGCATGGCTGCCAGGGCTCAGATAAAGTGCAAGTCAATCCCTGCACCAGGAAAGTCCCCAGGAGCTCAACAAGAAACAAATAGCCTAGATAGATAGATAGATAGATAGATAGATAGATAGATAGATAGATTGATAGATAGATAGATAGATAGATAGATGAATCTAGATTATGCATATTCCTGAATTTTTTTGCGTTTCCTTTCAGTAGGACTTCATGGATTGACTCTATTCATTAATTCAAGAGATTTATAGTACCTAATCCTGAATTGGGTGCGCCAAATGTTGTCCATGTAAAAATAAAACATGATTGTGAAATATTGAAATTATCTTCTCTGACTTGTCAACAATATCAACCATATTCACCAGAATATCTTATCTGAAAAACTTGATTTCACTCTGGAAACATATAAGAAGAACCAGAATTTCCAAGCTGGCAAAGAGCTCTATACATGAGGCAAAACTGTTGACAGTTGCTTGAAAACAGTATTTTGGTGATGTTCCTGTGGTTGTCTGCACAGCTCACTCACCAGAGGTTAATCATACACTGAGCTCCTATAATTCAAGAAGAAGTAACAAACAGCCTATTAAAAATGGGAAAAGACAAATGTAGGTCATTTATAAAATATGACATACTATAAACTTGTGATTGCATTTCATGTTAATATAGCTATCCAAAGAATATATAAAGTATGTGTATGTTCCTATCTAATAAAAGAATAAAGAGAATGAGAAAAATCTAATGTTGACAGGGTTGGAAAATGGAATTGTCATGCTCTGATAATTGCAATGCAAAATTGTCAGAGAAGTTTTAGAACATATACCAAAATTTAAAGTTCATGCTTACCTTTTGGCCAAGAATTTCAATTTAAGTAACCTATTTATTGTCATTGTGGCAATTCTTAAATTGATCATTGTAACCAAGGTCCGCACCAGCTGGGAATCAGACCTCGGGTTCCTGGGCACCATTTCTCTGCTCACACCCATACCTTTCCCAGGGAGGTTGCTCAGGTTAATAAAGACAGGTCTCTTTCCAGAAATGTCTCTTCCAGTTCTTAGCCATGATTTCATTGGATTGGTAACTTTTTTGGCTATTAAACCCTAGGACATTCTTATATATTTTGGAAATCCACAGTGTGAAAGCATTTCCTCCCTACTGCAGGTTGTTTTCTGCCCTGACTTTGTTTGTCCCCTTCTGCAGTATGGGAAGATGTTGTCCACTATCTATTCTTGTTTTGTTGTCTGTGCTATAAATGTTGTAACAAAAAACAAAACAAAACAAAAAAGAAACAAGAAAGAAATCATTGCCGAGACTAATGACAATGACTAGACAATGAAGGGTTTTTTTCTCCTGTTTCCCCCCCCCCCAGGAAGTTTACAGCCATAGATCTCACATTTAAGTCTTCCACTCACTTTAAAGTGATTTGCATGTGGCATAAGATAAGCATCTTGTTTCATCTTTTGGCATTTGGGCGTATTATTTCTCACTGAATTTTTTTTATGGAGTTGTTAAGGTTTTATGTCCATAAGATCACCATATGCAAATAGAGACATTTTTTACTTCTTTTCTAATTGGGGTGTATTTTCTTTCTTTTTCATTCCTAGCTCCTCTGGTTAGGGCTTCTAGTACTCTGCTGAACAGAAGTGGTGAGCTTGGGCATTCTTGCCTTGTTCCTGATCATACATAAACAGCTCCCACCGCCACTGAATATTATATTATGAGGTTTTCATATATGGCCTTTATGGGGTTGAGTTAACTTCTGGCTCTTTCTAGTTTATTGTGTATATTTGTGGTGAAGGTGTTGAATTTGATAACCATGTGATCTTCATCCTTGTTTCAGTTGATTTGGTGTGTTGCAGATGACTGTTATGAGGTGCTCAGGGAAATGAAAATCAGAACCTCAATTAGACATCACACCACATGCTACAGCCCTGTGTTTTCTTATCAAAAACCCACAAAAGACATCAAGTGCTAGTGGAGACTAGGGGGATTGGAACCCCTCTATTGGTGGGAGTGAAAAATGGTGTGGCTGCTATGGAAACTAGTATGGCAGTTCCTCAAAAAAATTGAACCAGAACTCTCAGGAACTGGCCACACCATTTCTGTGTATTCATTCCAAAAAAAAAAAAAAACTGAAATTGAGTTTTGAAAAAGGTATTAGCACTTCCACCTTCATTCTAGCATTAGTCACAGGAGTTGGGATGTGGAAACAATTCTAGATGTCTATCAAAAGATGTATAGGTTTACAGATTATGTCTGATCACACATGAAGCTTTAAATAAAGAAATAATACCTTCAGTGCAGGACAACACAAGGGAGTCACAGATGACCAAAAGAAGTGGGCCAGTTCCACAGCAAACACTGAGGGACTCCACACACATGATGTCTGTAAGATGTCCAACTCATATACACAGAGAGTAGAAGGGGAGTTGCCAAAGGTGGGGCATAAGGACATGTTAATCACCAGAGATAAAATTTCAGGGATGCAGAGGATGCAAATCTAGAGAGCTGGGCTTGTTGATATATCCAGGCCACTCTGCTGTGACCTGGAAGTTAGTGAAGGAGGCTGATTCCCTCTTCAATATTCTTACCAAATTCTAACAATAAATAAATAAATTGAAGAACATTCACTTCCACAGAGGCCTTGGAGGAATATTTTCTAAAAAGAACCCACTATCTATTTCAGAAATTAAGTTCCTTCGTGTATCCATTGGTCTCTACATGTTTTCCCGAAATTTAACAAAATGCTTGGTTATAAAAGATTGTTTTTACAAAAGTCATACTGTGCATAATTTTAACTGGGACACACATCAGGCTGAGCAAAGCTTTCAACAATGAGAGGATACCCAAGTCTGAGATTCAGAGTGCAAGGGCTACATGGAGGGCAATGATTTGTTTGTGACCTTCCTGCCACACACACACCATTGAAGCCATTATGTTCCCAGCCAGGGGAACCAAGGCATGGGACACATAGGAATCCAATTTGGCCTGATTGGCTCAAGTGTCCATATGCAGAGGTTTCTAGAATTTTCTTAATTATTTTCAGTCAGAACCAACATGGACCTGGGATTGGTTATGGCCAGATCCACCCCATCCATCAAGGCATAGGATGTGTCATCATTGTTGGTCACCCAGAATCCAGCAGATCCTCAAGCACAATGTCTCCCATGTGGAGCCACCATGAACAATGGCAGATGTTGTGCACGCCTTTACCATTTTGCAAGTTGTTTTCTCCCTGTTTGCTGCTTTTGTGAAAGCAGGGATTGAGTTCAATTCATCTCAAAATCTAAGAGCCTAGAAAATGACCAGCCTGTAAGTGTGGATAAATAGCATTTTTGTTGATTTCTTCCTGAGCAAGACTTCATCAAAGCTCATACTGAAGAGAAAATATTGTAACATTGGGATGTGCTTGGCCGCAGTTATAGAACATCCAACAAACGGTGTTAGGATTTACAAGATATCTTTTTGTCCTATATGAACAAGACTCCTGGAGCCCTGAGTTCCTAGGGATGGGGTGGCATCAGTGTGATATCACTGTAGATGCAGGGTCTTTCAGCATTCTGCTCTTGTCTTCATCTCTTGCCTGCATCCTCACAGTCACAACATGAATGCCAAGCTCTCACTCTTCAGTTCCTAGAAGGGAGAGTGAGGCCTCCTTAACTCAGCTCAACATGCAGACTGGTCTCAGTAACTTCACCAAAGGAGACCAATCACCTTTCCCATCGGAAAGCACCCCTCATTCACCTGCCACCCTGTTACCATCTACCACAACTCCTGATTATGTCCTTCACCACATAAATCTATCCCAATGCCAAGTTAATCTTTTCAATGTGAAAGAGGTTACTAACCCAAAAGGATCCTCTGTGAAGGTGAGTCTTCAGCCTGTGACCTTTTCATGAAGAGGTGGGTGATCAGAGAGGCCATTGTGCCACATCTTCACAGGCAGAAGTGGAAGGCCGGTGGAAACCAGGCCATACCAGTCCACAAAGTGAAACTATCATCATGAACAAATTTAAACACAGATCTGTGATCCAATTTTAGAAATTCTGAAGTTTGACCATGTTTAGTCCACATACCTGTGCATGGTGGCAATCAGCTGGAGCAGAGTGGCAGATCTGTGTGCTCTCCAGTTTGCCACAGTCCCCACCTGCCTGCTGCCCTGTGTGCCATCTCATCCCTCTGCTCATTCATGTTCCTGGTCTGGCCCTGAAGGTGACTGGGCTTATGTTCCTATTTTGGTGTACAAAGAATAGTTTTCAAATTAATTTTCCTTCACTCTCGTGATCTGGGCATAGTGAGTATATATATATATATATATATATATATATATATATATATATATATATATATATATAGTTTTCTGATGGGAGCTATGAGGGTAGAGAGGTAGAAACATCCCCAAGGTCAAACAGGTCACTCCCCATCTGCAGGGGTCCTAAGCATGTACTTAAGTTTCCTGCAATTGCAGGCTCCTCCCACCATGTGCAGAGAGACAAGAGTCAGAGCCCAGGTGGAAGACTATTTGGTTTTGCAAAAGGGGCCCAGTAGAAAGGAGCAAGGGACTCACAGGGAAAGATCATGGTCAAAGACAACCAGGAGCAACCAAGGTCAAAGCCAACTTTACACAACTTCAACAATTCCAAGCAGCTTCTGCTCCAGCTCCTAACACAACTGATCCCTGTTTGTGGCAGTATTTGGGGCCCAGAAAAGGACAGAAAGAAGACACATGAAAAGAGAGTGACAGAGACAGAGAGAAGTGCACAGAGGAAGACAGGCTGAAAGGGACAGAAAAAGAGACTGAGGGTGGGAGAGAAGAGAACACCAAAGAGCAGAGGGAGAGAGATGGAGGTTGGGATGGGACAGAGTTAAAGAGCTTCAGAGAGCTGGGTGAAATTATGCTACTGGGACTGATACTCCAAGACAAGAAGTTACTTCCATCTCCCAGGAACTCATGGACCTTTTTCCTGGGTTCCCAACCCCTGACTCACAGGACTGAGGGTTTTGTGCACATTGGATACCACAGGCCTATGTCTTCCAAGGGTCCCGTCTGCCCATCCCATCTTTGGCCTCATCTCCAAGGCTGTCAGGGATCCCCCTCCTGGATAGAACAGAAATCCCTTTCTCCCCCACTCTCCCATGGGTAGAGGGAATCCCATGGGAGGTGCTCCCCCCCACCCGTGACCATTACACAGGCTCTGGGTCCTGCATTGTGGATTCAGAACAGATGCTCTGCCTAGGAAATGCAAGGGAACATATGTGCATCTGTGGTCTCCATGGAGAATTGTGAGCAGGGCAACCTCCTGGGTACCTGGGCAGTAAAGCCTTTTTTCCCCTTTTGTAGTGGGGACTGAAATCAGGGAAACTCAACCATTGAACCACATGCCTAGCCCTGTTTCATATTTTATTTAGAGACAGCTTCTCATTGAGTTGCTCAGCACCTTGCCTTTGCCTAGGGTGGATTTGCACTTGCTATCCTCCTGCCTCAGCCTCCTGAGCCACTGGAATTATAGGTGTGTGCAGCAACAACCAGCTAAGATTTTGTCTTTGCCAAGTCACTTGTTGAATGCAAACACTATAAGTAAATCTGCAGGTGTTCTGAGGGAAAGAAGCTGCCCTCCTGGCCCCATGGAGCCTAATGGGCCAGAACACCCTTTTGAAGCCCTTGATGAAATCTCTGGGAACATTAGGCACAGGATTTGGTTGACTGAGGCTCAGCTCCCCCTGCTGTTTTTAAAATAGGCTAACACCAGCTAGGGTTCTACTATGAAGGCACCAAATTTGCCCTGAAGAAAGGAAACAGTCCTGGGTGGCTTGGACAAGAATCACATAGCATGTTAAGGAGGCAGAGGCAGGATACTAAGCTGTGGGAGCTTGTTTGTTTATCCAGGAAAACCCAGAGCCTTGCTATGAATCAGCAGTGAACTTCCCACACTGCCTCTCCTCTCACAGCATTCACTGGGCCCTCAGCATGTTGTCAAGTAAACAATATGCTTCCAGCCTGGGAAACAAGCCTGTACACTGAGTTCAAGATTCGAAAAGGCATGTGCCATTGGAGCATGCAGAGAGCAAAGATACATGCGTGGGGAGCTGAAGACAAGGATGACCAAATTACAGCACAGGGAAGAGTGGCCCAGGAGGGAACAACCAGGGCAAAGGTTCAGATTCCACCTTATGCAGAGTCTAAGGCCTTCAGGATGGTTCCCAACCTCTCAAGATGCTTCTTGGCTTCCAGAAGTTGGAGGACAGCATGAGGTGACCTTGTAACATCTGCTTCCTCTTCCAAAAGCAGGGTGGGTGAGGGGTGCAGAGAACTCCTAAAGGCCCCCCTTGAGATAACTTGTCCACAGCCTGATGACTAGGATCTTTGTGCCTTAAAGCCACAGAGCAGAAGGCTCCATGAAGGTCACCTAGGCCAGTATTTCCCACACATGGACATCCACCTCTTCCCACAGTTTGTGGTGCTGCTTCCTCCCAGGGCACATCACCTACATTCTCAGTCTTAGGCCTCCTCTCTAGTTAACCTGATCATGACCTTGTTGCTAGTTCTTTTGTTCTGATAGTTAATAAAATAAATGCTGTTGGACAACCCCATGAAACATTCCTGTTTTAGTCAAATCTTTGTTGTTGTGACCAAACTATAGGGCAAGAACAACTTAGAGGAGCAAAAGTTAATTTTGTCTCATGGTTTCAGAAGTTCAGTCTATGGTTAGCCAACTCCATTGCTCTAGGCCTGAGGAGAGGCAGGATGTCATGGTGGAAAGATGTGATGGAGGAAAGCCACTCTGGACATGGCAAAAAGGAAGCAGGGAGAGAGCTCCATGCACCAGGGACAAAATACGATTGCCAAAGGCACACTCCCATTAACCCACTTCCTCCAGCCACACCATAGCTGCCCAGAGTTAAGGCCCAGTTAATCCATATCAATGGATTAATTAGTCCACAACTCATAATCCAATCACTTTCCTCTGACAATTCTTGCATTGCTTCACACATGTCCTTTGGGGGAACACCTCATACATAAACTATAACAGGGTCCAGAATGGACCCTTGAAAAACTCTGCCCTGGACCAGTCCTTGAGTTTATGCACAACTGAGGCCCAGAAACAGGAAAGGATTTACACAAACCACATGATTAGTGAGCCACACACTGTCCCAACTTCCCTCTGTCCTCTGGGCTGTATCATTCCATAGGCACTTGACCCTGAGGGTATCCAGTCTTTGTTCTTCAATTCCTCTGTGAAGCTGTCTCCCCCCCTTCATCTCTCCTCTCTGTCCCTCTCTTCCTATAGTCCTCCTCTTCATCCCCCTACCTCTGCCTTGTTCACAGCTTTAAAGTCAAATTGGTTTGGAAGCTTGGTTCTTTCTTATTTCAAACCACATCCCAGGTCAAAGAACAGCAATCTCACCTTCTGCTTATGAAGGCGAAGAAGATCCTACCTGCTCGCGAATGGTTTTAAGCAGCTCATCATGTCAGAAGCCACGCACTTCACATCCCTCAGAGCCCAAGGCAGGCTGTGTAGGCATTTAAGGACTCTGCAGTTACTCACTAAGGGAACAGGTATATATCAGACCTTATTCAAGTCCCTAGAGAAGAAGCTTTGAAGATAACAAACTTGTGTTTGGGTGAGCTGGGATTCCCCTGGAGCAAAAGGATAATTCACAAACGAGCAAATGAAGGCATCACTTACAGGAATAAACAAATACTCTTCACAGCTGTTCATGAATGGATTTCTTGTCATGCTTCAGGTCTGGTTTCCCTCTGCTTTCTCCCCGCAGCCCTCCTCAGCTTCTGAACCTGTGATGGTGCATGCTCTGGCACGTCACTGAGAGCTGCCCTGCATCAAGTCACCAGCACCTCAGATTCTCCATAGATGAAAACATATGTTTATGTTCAGAAAGAAGCACACTGTGTATGTGTTTCCTGCACTGCTGAAAAGCCATGTGCATGCTGCTGATGGGATATGTGTGTGTCAAGTGTGTGGTGAAGGGCATTGATTTGGGAGTTGAAATTATGTTTTCTTCTCCAGGATAAAGTGGTGATTGAGTGGCACCTTTGTGTGCCTATGCTTCTTGTATGTGTTATGCACACATGAAGATGAACATATGAATGCGTGGAAGGGTGTGTATGTGTGGTTTTCTTTTTTTGCTATGCATGTGTACAAGTCTGTGTGGGCAAGAGAGTGTGATTGTGTTGACATTCTTGTAATTAAAGAGGGTTCAGGCTTCTGGCCACACACACCCAGTGTGCCCCCCATCTGAGACCAAGAATGCAGAGCCCCCAGGTCTGGGGGTCCACACACCTTCACATCTCTTTGCCTTCTTGGTTCGACATCACTGGTGATCTCCTCCTCCTCTTTCACCATAAGATTCCAACAGTGACTCAGTGGGGATTCCCTAAGCCAAAGGGAAAAAAGGAACCAAGTCCATTCCATGCACATCCATCTTCTGCCTCTGCCTTAGTGGTGCATGCACACATGACACTCTGGCAAATCTACTACTATAGCCCTAGGTCCTGCATCCAGCATGGTGTGTGAACCTCTTCCTTGCACTCCCCAGGCCTGGATAAACCCCCTCATTCATCCATCCCCTTAACCAGCAGCCTACTAAAAAATAACACAATTTATGTATTATAGGCATAGGGCATCATGCCCAACACCAAAGTATCATTTTGGAAAAATAAAAAAAAAGTCAGGGATTTAGCATCAAGAGGTATCTTCACACAGTGAATTGTAAACTCTGAAGGATGACAACTGGGAACAGAGTGACAGAACTAAAAAGAGAGATCAGGAAAGACTTGCATAGATAAAACACTTGATAATGTCACAAAGGTCACATTTCTATTTTTTGGAGAAAGACATATGATTCCATAAAAGGATAGAACCTGGCCTCCCCTTTCCAGGGCTCCTGTGCAGGACAGCAAGTCCAATGATGGCCATTTATGAGCTGCTGCAGGGGTCTGCCTGTGGGCTGAAGCAGTCTTGGGCTGAGCCTGAGCTCAAGCAGGGCTCGGGCACTGGAGAAATGGAACAGGCCTGTCCTTGCCCACACTCTCGAGCAAGTCATTATGGTGGACCTGGGCTGGGACAAAGCTCTGGAGGTTGTCTTGCCTGTGGGCGGAGTTGGTCCTGGGAGGAGCCTGAGCTTGGGTGGAGGTATGATGGTGGCCATATGTTTCCAGGGGTACTCTGTTCCGGGGCTCCTGGGCACATCTGTAAGGCTTATCTGGTTGGAGCTTGAGATCTGGTGCGGGGTTCACTGGTGGTGGGATGGAACAGGGCCTACCCTTGCCAGGGCTCCAGCAGATCAGCGAGGTGCATCTGGGCTGCAGATGACTTCGGGCATGGGTCTTCCTGTGGAAGGAGACTGTCCTGTGTCTGGCCTGAGTTCTGTTAGGGGTCTGCTTGTGGCAGTTGGTCCCAAGACTACCTTGGCCAGGCTCCCGTGCCTGTCAGTGAGGCTGATCTGGACTGGGGCTGAATTTCTGCTACTGTCTGTCAGTGGGCAGAGTCAGTTATGGTTGGAGTCTGAGCTCAGGTGCCAGTCTCTTGGTGCCTGAATGGACTTGGACTACCCTGGGCTTGGGCTTCATCTCCTGCCATGTTGTCGAGTTAGATCTGGGCAGAGCTGGAGCTCTGGTGGGGTTCTGCAGATGGCGGCATGGAACCGGGTCTCCTCTTGCTGGGCTCTGGAGCAGGTCAGTGAGGTCAATCTGGGCCATGGATGAGCTCTGGCAGGCTTCTGCCTGTGGGCAAAGGCTGTCCTATGTCTGGCCTGAACACTGCTTGGGGCCTGTTTTTGGCAGTTGGTCCCAGGCCTACCTTGGGCCAGGCTCCCACAACTATGAGAGAGGCTGATCTGGGCTGGGGATGAACTTCTAAGTCTGTCTGCCAGGGGGCAGAGTTAGTCCTAGGCGGAGCCTAAGCTTGGGTGTCAGTCTCATGGTGACTGGATGAACTTGGGCTACCCTGGGGTGGAGTTCCATCTCCTGCCAGGTAATCGAGTTGGATCTGGGCAGAGATGGAGCTCTGGTGGGGTTTTGCAGGTGGTGATATGGAACCTGGCCTCTCCTTGCTGTGGGTCCCTTGCAGGTCAGCGAGGCCCATCTGGGATGTGTATGAGCTCTGGTAGGGGCCTGCTGTGGACTGAGTCAGTCCTGGGGCGAGCCTGAGCTCAGGTGAAGGTCTGGCGGTGGCCATATGTTCCCAGGGCTACCTTGTGCCCGGGGCTCCTGTGCACATCTGCAAGGCTTATCTGGTGGGAGCCTTAGAATCTGGGGGGGTTCTGCTGGTGGCAGGACGGATTGGGGACTACTCTGGGCTCCAGCTACCATTCAGGTCGTCAAGGCTGATCTAGGCTGTGATTGGCCACTGGGGAGTGTCTGTCTGTGAAAGTCTGTCCTGGTCCAAACCTGAGATCTGGAGGGAGCTTCTGGTGGGTGGAGGCCAACAGGAACCCAGTACTTCATAGGAGCTAGGCAAGTGCTCTGCCACAGAGCTACAACTCTAGCCCGGGTTGCTATTTTTCTGCTTTACTTATTTCTGGTGCACCAGGGAGTGAAGCCCAGGGCGTTTCACACTGGGCAAGGGCTCCACCATAGAGCTACACTCACAACCCAGCAGAAAGCATTTCTGGAAGGAGTCAGTTGATGGACTGAATCCTCTCCTGAAAGGAACAAAATTGGGCTACTTCAATTCTTTTTTTTCTACTTGGTCTCATGGCTTTTCAATTACAAAAGCCATGCATACTCTTTGTAAAAAAAAAAATGACATACTGCACAGAGGTTTATCAATTAAGTCTAAGTTCCTGAGAGAACTGAGAAGAGTTCCCTTATTTTGACTTTCCAAAAGTTTAAGTATGTTAATATATACCAATTTTGTTTCAAAAACATGGAAATGCATATCTCCTTAACAGATATTCAATTCAGCACAATGGCCTATGGGCAGAGAAATGAAGGAAGTTTTCATTCTCTACTTTTTGTTTGAATGTTGACATTGAGTACCTTACATGTATATACTTCAAATCTGATTAAAATTTTAGATATGTGGTGATATTTTATAAACTAACCAGTGCACAGTATGATAGTTAACACCCAGTAAACTGAATAGTAAGTACTAGTTTTTCCCTCCAAACTCATGAAAGAATAGAGTTTGAAATCTAGCTTGAATATCCAATTAATTACATGGGGATTGCCATTAGGAAAAATTCAGACTTCCTCCCTCTATCAGTATGTCAAACCTGTACTGAGTAAGCACAGGACTCTGTATCTGTCCTGGAAACAGGCAACCCCCAGGAATCCCTGAAGTTCACAGGCTTTAGATATGAACTGTGTTAAATGTTTGTTTTTATTACAGAAAAAGTAACAACTTTACATTACTCAGACTTTCCAGACAAAAACAAGGTGGTGCCTGATGAAATCTTCTACAAGTTTCCTCAACAATATTACAGTCCTCAGCACCGCAGTTATTAACAGACATATTGTCTTCTAAGTTTCACAGTAACATTGAGGTAGATATAGATGCTATAATTATGCTACTAACTTCATTAAGTTCCATGGAAGCATGGACTTGGCATATTCACTCTGTACTCCACACCTAGTATAGTGCCTAGCACACAGAAGTTGATCAAGCAAAGTGATTAAAGGACCCAAAAAAATTTCCAGACACAATTAAAAGTTTAAAAACCCCAAAAAAGTATCCTAGGCTGTGTGGTGACAAAGTGTGCCTGAACCTAGACCTCAGCATCAACATGCAGAGTAGACTCAACTCTAAGACTCCCTTAACACCAAAATGTGACGAGTAACCTCAGCTTAGCCACCACCAAGGAGATAGTGGCTGGGTCAACAGATACCAGTGACCAGTTTTGTCCATGGTGAACTGGGATTCTTTCTCATAGTTTTAACTAATTTGTACTTGGGCATAAATTTTAATGCAATTCATATAAATATACCAAAGCAATTCTTCACAAAACTAGAAAAAGCAACCAAGACATTCATGTGAAAAAATAAGAGACTCAGAATAGCCAAAGCAATACTTAGCATGAAGAGTGAAGTAAGACATATCATAATAGTATAGCTTAAACTGTACTACAGAGCCATGATAACAAAAACAGCATTGTATTCCCACACTGACAATGAATGAATGGGCTGGGAAGTGGCTCAATGGCAAAGGGAGCAAAGTGCTTGCCTCACATTCCCAAAGTGGCGGGTAAGATCCCCGATCCGAAAAGGAAAAGGAAAAAAAGTTACAGATAAATGAACGCCAGCAAAAAGGAAATAAACAAACTTTATCAATACATGAATTTTATTCAAAAACATATCTGCTCTGCGTTTTTCAGGATATCTGTCAGATGACCCCTCATCCTTTACCTCTTCAAAACAATTTTTCCCCAAAGTTGAGAGTCATGGAACGTGTTTTACTCATCTCTCTTCCGAACCTATGCAAGAGGTGTCTTGGATGTGTAGGATGTAATCTCGCTGAGGATCAAGGTCTGATCTGGGGCCAGCCTGGGAAGCATTGCTGGTGATATCACATAATAAGTACTTGTTAAAATTCAAATGCATGCATGAACAAATGATATAGAACCAAAAGATATTATGATTAAAGGTGAAGAAGAAGCAAATAGGGCTGGGATTGTGACTCAGCGATAGAGCTCTTGTCTTGCACGTGTGAGGCACTGGCTTTGATTCTCAGTACCACATACAAACAAATGAATAAAATAAAGTTCCAGAGACACCTTACAGAGCTCAGGCTCTTCCCAGATGCACTGCAGCTGGGGCCCAGTGTAGCCTGGTTTCATCCTGCCACCAGCGGGATGCTCAGGCCCAGCCCAGGACTGCTTCCACTCACCTGCCACAAGCAGACCTGCCAGAGCTCATGTACAGTCCAGATCTGACCTCGCCGACCTGCACAGGTGGCCAGACTTGTGTGCATCCCTCAGGGTAGGCTTGCGTGCATCCCTCAACCAGGAGACCTGCACCAAACTCAGGTCCAGCCCAGGACCACCTTCACACACCAGCAGACATGCACTGGAGCTCAGGATCTGCCCAGATCAGCCTTACCAACCTCCATGGAGCCTGGGAAAAGGTAGGTCCGGATCCATCCCAACATTGGCCGAACCTCCCTGGAGCTGAGACTCAGGCCAGGACTGCCTCTGCCCACTGACAAACCACTAGAGGAGCTCAGATCCACTCCAGAGCCACCCCAAGGATCTGCACAGGAGAAGGGGCACAGGGTAGCCCGAATCCATCCACTCATCGTGAGACTGGCGCCAAGCTCAGGTCATGCCCAGGACTGCCTCCACCCACCAGAAGCTCCCTCCAGATCTCAGGTTTGGACCAGGACAGACTTTCACAGACAGACACTCCCCAGTGGCCAATCACAGCCTAGATCAGCCTTGACGACCTGAATGGTAGCTGGAGCCCAGAGTAGTCCCCAATCCGTCCTGCCACCAGCAGAACCCCCCCAGATTCTAAGGCTCCCACCAGATAAGCCTTGCAGATGTGCACAGGAGCCCCGGGCACAAGGTAGCCCTGGGAACATATGGCCACCGCCAGACCTTCACCTGAGCTCAGGCTCGCCCCAGGACTGACTCAGTCCACAGCAGGCCCCTACCAGAGCTCATACACATCCCAGATGGGCCTCGCTGACCTGCAAGGGACCCACAGCAAGGAGAGGCCAGGTTCCATACCACCACCTGCAAAACCCCACCAGAGCTCCATCTCTGCCCAGATCCAACTCGATTACCTGGCAGGAGATGGAACTCCACCCCAGGGTAGCCCAAGTTCATCCAGTCACCATGAGACTGACACCCAAGCTTAGGCTCCGCCTAGGACTAACTCTGCCCCCTGGCAGACAGACTTAGAAGTTCATCCCCAGCCCAGATCAGCCTCTCTCATAGTTGTGGGAGCCTGGCCCAAGGTAGGCCTGGGACCAACTGCCAAAAACAGGCCCCAAGCAGTGTTCAGGCCAGACATAGGACAGCCTTTGCCCACAGGCAGAAGCCTGCCAGAGCTCATCCATGGCCCAGATTGACCTCACTGACCTGCTCCAGAGCCCAGCAAGAGGAGACCCGGTTCCATGCCGCCATCTGCAGAACCCCACCAGAGCTCCAGCTCTGCCCAGATCTAACTCGACAACATGGCAGGAGATGAAGCCCAAGCCCAGGGTAGTCCAAGTCCATTCAGGCACCAAGAGACTGGCACCTGAGCTCAGACTCCAACCATAACTGACTCTGCCCACTGACAGACAGTAGCAGAAATTCAGCCCCAGTCCAGATCAGCCTCACTGACAGGCACGGGAGCCTGGCCAAGGTAGTCTTGGGACCAACTGCCACAAGCAGACCCCTAACAGAACTCAGGCCAGACACAGGACAGTCTCCTTCCACAGGAAGACCCATGCCCGAAGTCATCTGCAGCCCAGATGCACCTCGCTGATCTGCTGGAGCCCTGGCAAGGGTAGGCCCTGTTCCATCCCACCACCAGTGAACCCCGCACCAGATCTCAAGCTCCAACCAGATAAGCCTTACAGATGTGCCCAGGAGCCCCGGAACAGAGTACCCCTGGAAACATATGGCCACCATCATACCTCCACCCAAGCTCAGGCTCCTCCCAGGACCAACTCCGCCCACAGGCAAGACAACCTCCAGAGCTTTGTCCCAGCCCAGGTCCACCATAATGACTTGCTCGAGAGTGTGGGCAAGGACAGGCCTGTTCCATTTCTCCAGTGCCCGAGCCCTGCTTGAGCTCAGGCTCAGCCCAAGACTGCTTCAGCCCACAGGCAGACCCCTGCAGCAGCTCATAAATGGCCATCATTGGACTTGCTGTCCTGCACAGGAGCCCTGGAAAGGGGAGGCCAGGTTCTATCCTTTTATGGAATCATATGTCTTTCTCCAAAAAATAGAAATGTGACCTTTGTGACATTATCAAGTGTTTTATCTATGCAAGTCTTTCCTGATCTCTCTTTTTAGTTCTGTCACTCTGTTCCCAGTTGTCATCCTTCAGAGTTTACAATTCACTGTGTGAAGATACCTCTTGATGCTAAATCCCTGACTTTTTTTTTATTTTTCCAAAATGATACTTTGGTGTTGGGCATGATGCCCTATGCCTATAATACATAAATTGTGTTAGTTTTTAGTAGGCTGCTGGTTAAGGGGATGGATGAATGAGGGGGTTTATCCAGGCCTGGGGAGTGCAAGGAAGAGGTTCACACACCATGCTGGATGCAGGACCTAGGGCTATAGTAGTAGATTTGCCAGAGTGTCATGTGTGCATGCACCACTAAGGCAGAGGCAGAAGATGGATGTGCATGGAATGGACTTGGTTCCTTTTTTCCCTTTGGCTTAGGGAATCCCCACTGAGTCACTGTTGGAATCTTATGGTGAAAGAGGAGGAGGAGATCACCAGTGATGTCGAACCAAGAAGGCAAAGAGATGTGAAGGTGTGTGGACCCCCAGACCTGGGGGCTCTGCATTCTTGGTCTCAGATGGGGGGCACACTGGGTGTGTGTGGCCAGAAGCCTGAACCCTCTTTAATTACAAGAATGTCAACACAATCACACTCTCTTGCCCACACAGACTTGTACACATGCATAGCAAAAAAAGAAAACCACACATACACACCCTTCCACGCATTCATATGTTCATCTTCATGTGTGCATAACACATACAAGAAGCATAGGCACACAAAGGTGCCACTCAATCACCACTTTATCCTGGAGAAGAAAACATAATTTCAACTCCCAAATCAATGCCCTTCACCACACACTCGACACACACATATCCCATCAGCAGCATGCACATGGCTTTTCAGCAGTGCAGGAAACACATACACAGTGTGCTTCTTTCTGAACATAAACATATGTTTTCATCTATGGAGAATCTGAGGTGCTGGTGACTTGATGCAGGGCAGCTCTCAGTGACGTGCCAGAGCATGCACCATCACAGGTTCAGAAGCTGAGGAGGGCTGCGGGGAGAAAGCAGAGGGAAACCAGACCTGAAGCATGACAAGAAATCCATTCATGAACAGCTGTGAAGAGTATTTGTTTATTCCTGTAAGTGATGCCTTCATTTGCTCGTTTGTGAATTATCCTTTTGCTCCAGGGGAATCCCAGCTCACCCAAACACAAGTTTGTTATCTTCAAAGCTTCTTCTCTAGGGACTTGAATAAGGTCTGATATATACCTGTTCCCTTAGTGAGTAACTGCAGAGTCCTTAAATGCCTACACAGCCTGCCTTGGGCTCTGAGGGATGTGAAGTGCGTGGCTTCTGACATGATGAGCTGCTTAAAACCATTCGCGAGCAGGTAGGATCTTCTTCGCCTTCATAAGCAGAAGGTGAGATTGCTGTTCTTTGACCTGGGATGTGGTTTGAAATAAGAAAGAACCAAGCTTCCAAACCAATTTGACTTTAAAGCTGTGAACAAGGCAGAGGTAGGGGGATGAAGAGGAGGACTATAGGAAGAGAGGGACAGAGAGGAGAGATGAAGGGGGGAGACAGCTTCACAGAGGAATTGAAGAACAAAGACTGGATACCCTCAGGGTCAAGTGCCTATGGAATGATACAGCCCAGAGGACAGAGGGAAGTTGGGACAGTGTGTGGCTCACTAATCATGTGGTTTGTGTAAATCCTTTCCTGTTTCTGGGCCTCAGTTGTGCATAAACTCAAGGACTGGTCCAGGGCAGAGTTTTTCAAGGGTCCATTCTGGACCCTGTTATAGTTTATGTATGAGGTGTTCCCCCAAAGGACATGTGTGAAGCAATGCAAGAATTGTCAGAGGAAAGTGATTGGATTATGAGTTGTGGACTAATTAATCCATTGATATGGATTAACTGGGCCTTAACTCTGGGCAGCTATGGTGTGGCTGGAGGAAGTGGGTTAATGGGAGTGTGCCTTTGGCAATCGTATTTTGTCCCTGGTGCATGGAGCTCTCTCCCTGCTTCCTTTTTGCCATGTCCAGAGTGGCTTTCCTCCATCACATCTTTCCACCATGACATCCTGCCTCTCCTCAGGCCTAGAGCAATGGAGTTGGCTAACCATAGACTGAACTTCTGAAACCATGAGACAAAATTAACTTTTGCTCCTCTAAGTTGTTCTTGCCCTATAGTTTGGTCACAACAACAAAGATTTGACTAAAACAGGAATGTTTCATGGGGTTGTCCAACAGCATTTATTTTATTAACTATCAGAACAAAAGAACTAGCAACAAGGTCATGATCAGGTTAACTAGAGAGGAGGCCTAAGACTGAGAATGTAGGTGATGTGCCCTGGGAGGAAGCAGCACCACAAACTGTGGGAAGAGGTGGATGTCCATGTGTGGGAAATACTGGCCTAGGTGACCTTCATGGAGCCTTCTGCTCTGTGGCTTTAAGGCACAAAGATCCTAGTCATCAGGCTGTGGACAAGTTATCTCAAGGGGGGCCTTTAGGAGTTCTCTGCACCCCTCACCCACCCTGCTTTTGGAAGAGGAAGCAGATGTTACAAGGTCACCTCATGCTGTCCTCCAACTTCTGGAAGCCAAGAAGCATCTTGAGAGGTTGGGAACCATCCTGAAGGCCTTAGACTCTGCATAAGGTGGAATCTGAACCTTTGCCCTGGTTGTTCCCTCCTGGGCCACTCTTCCCTGTGCTGTAATTTGGTCATCCTTGTCTTCAGCTCCCCACGCATGTATCTTTGCTCTCTGCATGCTCCAATGGCACATGCCTTTTCGAATCTTGAACTCAGTGTACAGGCTTGTTTCCCAGGCTGGAAGCATATTGTTTACTTGACAACATGCTGAGGGCCCAGTGAATGCTGTGAGAGGAGAGGCAGTGTGGGAAGTTCACTGCTGATTCATAGCAAGGCTCTGGGTTTTCCTGGATAAACAAACAAGCTCCCACAGCTTAGTATCCTGCCTCTGCCTCCTTAACATGCTATCTGATTCTTGTCCAAGCCACCCAGGACTGTTTCCTTTCTTCAGGGCAAATTTGGTGCCTTCATAGTAGAACCCTAGCTGGTGTTAGCCTATTTTAAAAACAGCAGGGGGAGCTGAGCCTCAGTCAACCAAATCCTGTGCCTAATGTTCCCAGAGATTTCATCAAGGGCTCCAAAAGGGTGTTCTGGCCCATTAGGCTCCATGGGGCCAGGAGGGCAGCTTCTTTCCCTCAGAACACCTGCAGATTTACTTATAGTGTTTGCATTCAACAAGTGACTTGGCAAAGACAAAATCTTAGCTGGTTGTTGCTGCACACACCTATAATTCCAGTGGCTCAGGAGGCTGAGGCAGGAGGATAGCAAGTGCAAATCCACCCTAGGCAAAGGCAAGGTGCTGAGCAACTCAATGAGAAGCTGTCTCTAAATAAAATATGAAACAGGGCTAGGCATGTGGTTCAATGGTTGAGTTTCCCTGATTTCAGTCCCCACTACAAAAGGGGAAAAAAGGCTTTACTGCCCAGGTACCCAGGAGGTTGCCCTGCTCACAATTCTCCATGGAGACCACAGATGCACATATGTTCCCTTGCATTTCCTAGGCAGAGCATCTGTTCTGAATCCACAATGCAGGACCCAGAGCCTGTGTAATGGTCACGGGTGGGGGGGAGCACCTCCCATGGGATTCCCTCTACCCATGGGAGAGTGGGGGAGAAAGGGATTTCTGTTCTATCCAGGAGGGGGATCCCTGACAGCCTTGGAGATGAGGCCAAAGATGGGATGGGCAGACGGGACCCTTGGAAGACATAGGCCTGTGGTATCCAATGTGCACAAAACCCTCAGTCCTGTGAGTCAGGGGTTGGGAACCCAGGAAAAAGGTCCATGAGTTCCTGGGAGATGGAAGTAACTTCTTGTCTTGGAGTATCAGTCCCAGTAGCATAATTTCACCCAGCTCTCTGAAGCTCTTTAACTCTGTCCCATCCCAACCTCCATCTCTCTCCCTCTGCTCTTTGGTGTTCTCTTCTCTCCCACCCTCAGTCTCTTTTTCTGTCCCTTTCAGCCTGTCTTCCTCTGTGCACTTCTCTCTGTCTCTGTCACTCTCTTTTCATGTGTCTTCTTTCTGTCCTTTTCTGGGCCCCAAATACTGCCACAAACAGGGATCAGTTGTGTTAGGAGCTGGAGCAGAAGCTGCTTGGAATTGTTGAAGTTGTGTAAAGTTGGCTTTGACCTTGGTTGCTCCTGGTTGTCTTTGACCATGATCTTTCCCTGTGAGTCCCTTGCTCCTTTCTACTGGGCCCCTTTTGCAAAACCAAATAGTCTTCCACCTGGGCTCTGACTCTTGTCTCTCTGCACATGGTGGGAGGAGCCTGCAATTGCAGGAAACTTAAGTACATGCTTAGGACCCCTGCAGATGGGGAGTGACCTGTTTGACCTTGGGGATGTTTCTACCTCTCTACCCTCATAGCTCCCATCAGAAAACTATATATATATATATATATATATATATATATATATATATATATATATATATATATATATACTCACTATGCCCAGATCACGAGAGTGAAGGAAAATTAATTTGAAAAATATTCTTTGTACACCAAAATAGGAACATAAGCCCAGTCACCTTCAGGGCCAGACCAGGAACATGAATGAGCAGAGGGATGAGATGGCACACAGGGCAGCAGGCAGGTGGGGACTGTGGCAAACTGGAGAGCACACAGATCTGCCACTCTGCTCCAGCTGATTGCCACCATGCACAGGTATGTGGACTAAACATGGTCAAACTTCAGAATTTCTAAAATTGGATCACAGATCTGTGTTTAAATTTGTTCATGATGATAGTTTCACTTTGTGGACTGGTATGGCCTGGTTTCCACCGGCCTTCCACTTCTGCCTGTGAAGATGTGGCACAATGGCCTCTCTGATCACCCACCTCTTCATGAAAAGGTCACAGGCTGAAGACTCACCTTCACAGAGGATCCTTTTGGGTTAGTAACCTCTTTCACATTGAAAAGATTAACTTGGCATTGGGATAGATTTATGTGGTGAAGGACATAATCAGGAGTTGTGGTAGATGGTAACAGGGTGGCAGGTGAATGAGGGGTGCTTTCCGATGGGAAAGGTGATTGGTCTCCTTTGGTGAAGTTACTGAGACCAGTCTGCATGTTGAGCTGAGTTAAGGAGGCCTCACTCTCCCTTCTAGGAACTGAAGAGTGAGAGCTTGGCATTCATGTTGTGACTGTGAGGATGCAGGCAAGAGATGAAGACAAGAGCAGAATGCTGAAAGACCCTGCATCTACAGTGATATCACACTGATGCCACCCCATCCCTAGGAACTCAGGGCTCCAGGAGTCTTGTTCATATAGGACAAAAAGATATCTTGTAAATCCTAACACCGTTTGTTGGATGTTCTATAACTGCGGCCAAGCACATCCCAATGTTACAATATTTTCTCTTCAGTATGAGCTTTGATGAAGTCTTGCTCAGGAAGAAATCAACAAAAATGCTATTTATCCACACTTACAGGCTGGTCATTTTCTAGGCTCTTAGATTTTGAGATGAATTGAACTCAATCCCTGCTTTCACAAAAGCAGCAAACAGGGAGAAAACAACTTGCAAAATGGTAAAGGCGTGCACAACATCTGCCATTGTTCATGGTGGCTCCACATGGGAGACATTGTGCTTGAGGATCTGCTGGATTCTGGGTGACCAACAATGATGACACATCCTATGCCTTGATGGATGGGGTGGATCTGGCCATAACCAATCCCAGGTCCATGTTGGTTCTGACTGAAAATAATTAAGAAAATTCTAGAAACCTCTGCATATGGACACTTGAGCCAATCAGGCCAAATTGGATTCCTATGTGTCCCATGCCTTGGTTCCCCTGGCTGGGAACATAATGGCTTCAATGGTGTGTGTGTGGCAGGAAGGTCACAAACAAATCATTGCCCTCCATGTAGCCCTTGCACTCTGAATCTCAGACTTGGGTATCCTCTCATTGTTGAAAGCTTTGCTCAGCCTGATGTGTGTCCCAGTTAAAATTATGCACAGTATGACTTTTGTAAAAACAATCTTTTATAACCAAGCATTTTGTTAAATTTCGGGAAAACATGTAGAGACCAATGGATACACGAAGGAACTTAATTTCTGAAATAGATAGTGGGTTCTTTTTAGAAAATATTCCTCCAAGGCCTCTGTGGAAGTGAATGTTCTTCAATTTATTTATTTATTGTTAGAATTTGGTAAGAATATTGAAGAGGGAATCAGCCTCCTTCACTAACTTCCAGGTCACAGCAGAGTGGCCTGGATATATCAACAAGCCCAGCTCTCTAGATTTGCATCCTCTGCATCCCTGAAATTTTATCTCTGGTGATTAACATGTCCTTATGCCCCACCTTTGGCAACTCCCCTTCTACTCTCTGTGTATATGAGTTGGACATCTTACAGACATCATGTGTGTGGAGTCCCTCAGTGTTTGCTGTGGAACTGGCCCACTTCTTTTGGTCATCTGTGACTCCCTTGTGTTGTCCTGCACTGAAGGTATTATTTCTTTATTTAAAGCTTCATGTGTGATCAGACATAATCTGTAAACCTATACATCTTTTGATAGACATCTAGAATTGTTTCCACATCCCAACTCCTGTGACTAATGCTAGAATGAAGGTGGAAGTGCTAATACCTTTTTCAAAACTCAATTTCAGTTTTTTTTTTTTTTTTGGAATGAATACACAGAAATGGTGTGGCCAGTTCCTGAGAGTTCTGGTTCAATTTTTTTGAGGAACTGCCATACTAGTTTCCATAGCAGCCACACCATTTTTCACTCCCACCAATAGAGGGGTTCCAATCCCCCTAGTCTCCACTAGCACTTGATGTCTTTTGTGGGTTTTTGATAAGAAAACACAGGGCTGTAGCATGTGGTGTGATGTCTAATTGAGGTTCTGATTTTCATTTCCCTGAGCACCTCATAACAGTCATCTGCAACACACCAAATCAACTG
>NW_026693021.1:0-165586 GCF_021218885.2 Marmota monax | reverse complement strand
TTTGCTGTCATTCAGCCTACTTTGTTCTGCAAAATGCCACTTTAATATGATTTCACCAAATGCAAAATGAATCTCTTTGTATTGGTTACTTTCAACCCCTGTCCTAAGTGTCTCAAAGCCATCTTTTCTCTGCATATGTTCAAGAAGACTTGTGCCCTCCTGGGCCCCAGTTAAGCCTTCCTGTGCATGTAGGCAACCCAGGCCCTCCTACCCACCTTCCACCTCCCGGTCCTCCCATATCAATGTCCTCGGATTCTGCAGCTTCCCAACTCGCTCACCAGGAACTGTAATGGAGACCTTTTGCCTCACGTCACTCCTCAGCTAAAGCAAACACATGTCCATCCTGAGGAAGGGAAATCTAGTAGCAGCAAAAGCTTGCTTTTGTCTTTCCTCCATTCTCTGGGTTTCTGTGAACCTCAATTTATACTCTGCTCTTTGCCACGTTGCCTCAACTTCAGGAGCATTTCCCCCTTCAGACCTGGTCTGCTAACTGTTCTTCATTATGAATAAACAGCATGGCTCCCTTCCGTAGCTTGTGGGCAAGCCTCTTCTTGCCAAGACTCGCACGGAGTATTCCTCTCACCCAGGAACAAGAGCATCATCGCTCCCGTGGCTGTGTCTCTCTCTTTGGGTTGTTGCTTTCATCTGGTGAAGTGGGGATTAATTGTGAAGTGCTCATTGATTCTTCTGTGTCAATCATCTTGCTGGACAGAAGGAGTTTCTGCTCATGCAACTACACAACAATGTGCATTTAACAGATGGAATTTCTCTGTGCAGAGGCAACACTAAAAATCTCAAGGAAAGATGATAAACATAATACTCAAATCTGTCTTCTGCCAGAACCCCGGTCTCCTCATCTGTTGTATCATAGCAAAAGATATCTTTCCTGCCTGAACTTGAAAGTGACTGTGAAGGTCGTGTTAAAGAATGCAGGTGACAGCATTTCAAAAGCCACAAACAGTGTATTATTATAGTCCAGTGGTTACTTTTGTGTTCAAAATATATAATTGACTTATAAGCTGTAATCTTATGTCCAGTTGTACTTTTCAGCTTAAAAATGAGGAGATTAGGCCTTGCCAAAGTTATGATAATTACATTCACAAATGAAATACTTTTCCCTGATATTCAATTTGTCCTACTGGGACCATTTACCCATCACTCATACTAAACCTCTTTTAGATTTTAGGATCATTTTTAAAAGCCATAAAAAGCTCTTGTACAAATCATGTAAAACTGTTGTTCTGACAACATAAATGTTCCGTGCATCAAAAACCACATTAAACTTATCCAAGCGTCTATGAAAATGCATCCAAGAGAGGAGGCTTTATTTTCTGATAAGGACCCCCACCGCAGGGAAGAGCCTGGTGCCAGCTCGCCATCCAGAGGTGAGCAAGCCCCAGCACTTCCCTGCTAATGGAGGTTGGGAGGTTTGAGTCATGACCTAAAGCAGGAAGCCTCAGGTCCAGGCCTGGCTGGGCCAGTGGAGAGAGTGTTCCGACCACTTCCACTGTGTCTGTACAATTGCCTATCGATTTTAACTTTAAGAAGGAAATCACCTTTTAGATGACACCTCTACTGTGTCTACACATTCCCCTCTATTCTCAATTTCAAATCAAAGCACTTTACTACTGGATGACTGTAATTTTTCTAGGCTTGTTCCTTCCAAAAGGAAGTCACTGCAACAGGAAAGGGTGTTGTTATGAACCTCTTAGTTTGTTTTGCAGACCTCATTTGCACCCACGCTTTGTTCTATCACAAGCACTGATGTTGTCCATCTATAAGTCTGCTCACGTAGCTAAATGAGCAAGTATTTTATTTCAGCACAATAACCAGATCTGGGAAAATGTGGTATCAGCATCACTTTCTACTGTTCTTACCTTTAGGTTTTGATCCTGAAAAAACTTGTGTCAGTTGAAAATTGGAAACAGTAAATTAAAAATTTTAAGAGAAATAAAATAGCACACTTAGTTCTTGAATAATTTAAAGGACCTCACACTTTCAGGATGTAACATATTTTCACTGCATAGCAATGTGCACAAACATATTAGCCACAGAAAATAGTGAAAATGTTTCTGTACAAGTTGAATTAACTTGCTGTTAAAATTCTGCTTGCTCCCTTGAGCCCTAAGCCTCTCTTGCATAACATTTGCTATGCGGTACTCAAATTGTTCAAGCATAGTAAACCATATTGCACCCACAACATGTATGGTGAAATTAATTAACGCACAAGAACTCTAGAGTATTGGACATGAATCAAGTTCTTAATTGTGTAATAGGCTTACTGACAAGCCACACCCCGTGTGAAGGTGTTCTATCCATCTTCCAAGCCTCTCTAGTTTATGGATGGTCCAATTCTTGTATGACCTACACATCACTGCAAATGAGGGCTTAGGTGACGGATGCCAGAGAATAGGGAGCTGAATAGGGAGGAAAATAACCCAAACAGAGCACATTACACACTATACAAGAGAAAAATAATTGTTATTTATGGTTTATTTATTTTATATTACATCAAATCTTCCAAGAGTTGACTTAACATGGAGCAGAAAAACACAATAAAAACCTAGTGTCATTGAACTTTGGGGAGATGATTTAGAGTGGTTTCCAACCCTGACTTCATACTAGAAATGTCAAAGTACCAGTGCTAGGATGCTGTACCAGAATTCAAAACAAATCTCTGGATGAATTCTGTTTGGGAGTTTTTGAAATGTTTCTCATTTTATTCTAATATAATTATCTAGTTGCAAACTAGTGAATATTACAAACACATGTCTTCTGATGATAGTTTAGCAATAGTGATGCATTTGCTTGCTTCAGATAAATGAGATGAATTTGGGGCAAGTTTATCATTCAGTCTATGTTCGTTTTTAATAGGATTGTGCTGCAGTGGGGGTGGTACACACATATATGGTGAAGGGAAGGAAGGGTTATGTTTTCCTACTGCACTTTCCTAAGAGAGACAACAGTTCTCTGTAGCTTAGTGTTACTATACTTTTTAAAAAATATGAGCTGGAAATAAGCTAAAATCCATTTTTAAAAATTGTTTTATCAAGTTTTTTTTTTTTTTTGCAAGCTTGGATCCAGACAATTTAAATTTATCTTCTCTATCTGGATCTGTGATGATAATAAGTACTTACTTTGGCAGAGCACTCATCAATTTGCAAAGTACTTTATTTAAATGATAGCATTTTATCCTCGTACCAACCCCTCTGCATAAGGACTACGGAGCAAATGTTTAATATTCTGATTCTGCAGGAAAGGAGCTCAGTGCGATGTTGTGACATGAGTAGCCGGTTTGTATTTACAATTCAAATCTGCAGAGGCAAATGCGGCTTCCTTCGCCACTAAAAGCTGCTGCCAGCACCCTCTTGATATATTTTTGTGGTGGTGTTTAAAAGGCTCCTTATCAGATGCAGTCAGCTTCTCTTGACAAAACTCCCTCTTTCCTCAACCACCTGGGTGAATCACCGTGGCTGGGGGAGGTGGGTGGGTACAGGTCCACTGCCGCAGTCCGAGGAGTGGCAAGGCGTGCGCAGGGGATCCTGACTCCTGCCTATCTCATGCAGCTCCAGTTTCTCTTGGGGGTCTCCTGTGTCTCCTTCCCTCTGCTCCTCTACCTCCAGAGCCAGGAGGCTGCAGGGCTCCTGGGGACCTCATCTTCCCTTTTTCTCACTGTGCCAATGAGTCTTTTAAAACTACTCACTGGTCCCTGGTATTTTCACATGCAAGTAAAGAAAACATTGAATTCCAAAATATAATTGTTGGCTAACCAGCTCGGGCTTTAGGCCATGAAATATAGGGTTTGGTTGGTGTGTTTGCTTCAGTGATAAACATGAGTCACTCCATTTGTAGCCATAGAAGCTCCTGATTAAAAATGGAAAAGCTAAAAACTTCATGCCCTACTTCAAAATGTCATGACTTCCAGTATTTCAGAAGATAGCTGCCTGGGAATGGAAAAGTGTAAGAATATTCTGTGCATCTGTGACTTCCGACGTTTTCTCTTACGTCACACACCTTGTTTTCTTTTAGATATTCTGTCCCTGTACTAGAAAGCATCACAGGTGATCACAAATTCTTTCCAAATCAGGTCTGAGTGTGCTCACCACCCCCAAAATGGAAGTAGAGAGTTTAAGAGCATCCCTTCCAAAATGATAACACTTTGTCCTTTATTTTTCTTTTAACTGTGGGAAACCAAAAATAAATTGTAATCACTGTGTGTCAGGTTGATCTGCTGTGGATAAGAACTCTATTTTTTATAATCTGTCTTTAAGTATTCCCAAAGAATGTCTCTAATTAATTAGTAACACCTGAAGAATCCATCTGGCAGTATCTCTGGGTTATGAGTTCGATTATTTGAGTCACCTGATTCTGATGCAGAATCATGCACGGATTGCCTCTACTGAATATGCAATGTCATGGGCACCTATACATCAACATCACATGCCAGGTGTTTTCTGATACAAAATTTTAGTCAGTGGCCAGTTTAGCCATTATCCAAATTGACTTTCAGGCAAAGCAAACCACATTTAAGAATATCTCTTGGACGAAGAAAACTTACTGTGATTTAGCATCATTTAATTTATTTATTTATTTGCTTATTTGTTTGTTTTGGTATGAATAAAGGTAAAGAATACATATCTTGGGGGAAGATATGTATTTAAAAAAATGGCATTTCCCTAAGTACAGTTCTACATCGCCATCAGCTGATAGCATGGATGCTCCTAGACTCCACTCAGGGAGAGGAACACAGTGTTGGTTTGTCTGTTTGTGGAGATTGAATTGTGCTCTGCAGGAGAAGTATCTGATGAATTCATGCTAATTATGCATTCAGTAGCTAAAAACAGATTGATTGCTTTTCCTAACAGTCATTGCAGGTTGTTCCACACATTTCTGGTACCGTGTCCAGGAGGATATTTGGTCTGCAGTGGTTTAGATTGATGGGGAGCCTTGAAAACTTAAAGAGTATATTAATTTAGACTATGTTACTATTCATTATACCTTTCAGACATATTTCTTAAATGTTAAATGTACTGGATTATATATAAGAAACAAAGACCCATGGATAAATAAAAATGTGGATTTTACTTTTATTTTAATTTTAATTTTGCACACAATGTTCAACATTTCTAAGAGTGAATGATCTTCATCTCCTCTTAACTCCCATCCACAAAACTCCTTTTCTGAAAGCTACTCATTAATAACATTCTAATGTATTCTTTGAGAGATATCTTATGCATGTATTAAAAAGTCAACTCTCAAAAAAAAGTCAACTCTCTATACATGTGAATACATGCATATATGTTGTATACACATGTATGAACTCATAAATTTACATATTTTAGTAATAAATATATATGTTCTTATGGATTATACATGATAGTGCATATTTGCAAAATTATATACATGTGTTAGGGAAAATTGTATATGTATGTATACACACAAATATACATACATATAAATGTACATATATGCACACACACACATACATACACACACATAATATTGCCTATTTACAAAAATGATAACATACTGTAACACCCATATGGATCTTGCTGGATCTTAAAATAATTTTTTTTTTAACTGACAAAAATTGTGTGTACTTGTGGGGTTCCCTGGAATATTTTGATACACACATACATTATATAATGTTCAAATCAGGGTAAATGTATCTACTCGAATATATGTCACATTTTTGTGCAAAACATATTCAAAATTCCTTTTTTCCTCCTTTTTGAAAGACATGGCCTATAGCTACTATGTCTAGTCACCCTCCTGTGCCATAGCACAGCAGAGCTTAATTCTCTTCTATAACTATCACTAAGTGCCTGTTGATTGAATTTTTTCCTTTCAATCTTGCTGTTTTTAATGAGTCATCTTGGAAATCATGCTTTTCCCAAAAGTCCTCTCCATTCTGTTCCACAGGAGCAGAACATCTCTGGGTACCCTTGCAATAGAGTCCCGTGCAGAGAAAAGTGTTGGTTTCCAACCTTCTGCTATTATAAATTATGCTGCAAAAATAACCATATGTGCACAAACACATTTTCGATAACTGTTTTAGAACTGGACTCTTTCTTACCCCCTCAGTGATTTTCACTTTGCTAGCATACAAAATTCAGGATAAAATATATGATTATATGTTCACTGTGAACCTAAAATATAATGTGACATGTCTAGAGAAGTTTAGGGCTAGAAAGTCCATAATAAGCAATCATTGTTGTCACAATCATTATATATTATAAAGGGTATTTTAACAAATTTGCTTTTATTCTTTAGCATGAAAGCAAATCTAGGAATGTCCCAATAGAATAAGTCAATTGCAGCAGAGTTTGAGACTTCAGAGCATGCGTCTGTCCTGCAGGCACGTGTGTTTGCTGAGTTCCCCCACAGTCCGGCATGGGGAGGTGGGCAGGCAGCCACAGGTCCATGTTCAGCTGGTGACCCTTGGTGTTACCAAGTCCATCTTTCCTGTGTGTCTTTTCTGGTGTCATGGACCCTCAAGTTAGCTTCATTCCTGATGTTTCCTCCTCTGGAATCAATTAAAGACTTCAACCTCACCTAAGATGCTTATTGTTTTTGAAATTAATGTTCCTGAAGTTATAAAGTGAGCTCTTGATTTTCTGATAAAAGCATGTATTTTTATTATTTTTTATTTATATATGACAGTGGAATGCATTACAATTCTTATTACACAAATAGAGCACAATTTTTCATATCTCTGGTTGTATACAAAGTGTATTCACACCAATTCGTGTCTTCGTACATGTACTTTGGACAATAATGTCCCTCACATTCCACCATCATTTCTAACCTCAAGTGCTCTCCCTTCCCTTCCCACCCCTCTGCCCTATCTAGAGTTTGTCTACTCCTTCCATGCTCCCCCTCCCTACCCCACTATGAATCAACATCCTTATGTCAGAGAAAACTTTCAGCCTTTGGTTTTTTGGGATTGACTTACTTCACTTTGCATGATTTTTACTATTTTTACTATTTACATACAAATGACATAATTTTATTCTCTCATATTGCTGAGCAATATTCCATTGTGGATATATACCACAGTTTCTTTATCCATTCATGTATTGAAGGGCATCTAGGTTGATTCCACAGTTTAGCTATTGTGAATTGTGCTGCTATAAACATTGATGTGGCTGTGTCCCTGCAGTATGCTGTTTTTTAAGTCCTTTGGGTACAGACCAAGGAGAGGGATAGCTGGGTCCATTCCCAATGTTCCAAGAACTATCCACACTGCTTTCCATATTGGGTACATCAATTTGCAGTCCCACCAGCAATGAATGAGTGTGCCTTTCCCCCACATCCTCACCAACACTTATTGTTGTTTGTCTTCATAATAGCTTGCCGCACTCCGGCTCCAGCAAAATAACCGGGGGGGGGTGACAAGGAACTTGTGTACATTGATACAGCAGGAGTGGGAGCTGTTTATTGTAGGACAGGAGGGGTATATATACATTCCACACAGCTTATCTTAATTAGCATAAACTAGATACATCAGTCAACCAATAAGGAATCTCCACACTTAATGGCTCGCTGGCGTTACTTCACAAACCACTCCCTCTGCAAAATGCCAGGAGCCATCCAGACTTGTTTACAGACTCTAACATTTGCCAGGCACCATCCTGACTTGT
This sequence comes from Marmota monax, assembly GCF_021218885.2. Taxonomy (NCBI): domain Eukaryota; kingdom Metazoa; phylum Chordata; class Mammalia; order Rodentia; family Sciuridae; genus Marmota; species Marmota monax. The sequence goes on along the minus strand of NW_026693021.1, from coordinate 157,943 downwards.
TTACAGACCCTAACAATAGCTGCCATTCTGACTGGAGTGAGATGAAATCTTAGAGTAGTTTTGATTTGCATTTCTCTAATTGCTAGAGATGATGAATATTTTTTTTTCATTGATTGTAGATCCTCTTCTGAGAAGTGTCTGTTTAGGTACTTGGCCCATTTATTGATTGGGTTATTTGTTTTTTTGGTGTTTACTTTTTGAGTTCTTTATATACCATAGTGATTAGTGCTCTATCTGATGTGTGAGGGGTAAAAATTTGCTCCCAGGATGTAGGCTCTCTATTCACCTGATAGATTGTTTCTTTTGCTGAGAAGAAACATTTTAGTTTGAGTCCATCCCAGTTATTGATTCTTGATTTTAATTCTTGTGCTATAGGAGTCTTATTAAGGAAGTCGGGGCCTAATCCGACATGATGGAGATTAGGGCCTACTTTTTCTTCTATTAGATGCAGGGTCTCTGGTTTAATTCCTAGGTCCTTGTCCACTTTGAGTTGAGTTTTGTGCATGGAGAAAGATAGGGATTTAATTTCATTTTGTTGCATATGGATTTCCAGTTTTTCTAGCACCATTTGTTGAGGAGACTATCTTTTCTCCAGTGCATATTTTTGGTGTCTTTGTCTAATATATGATAATTGCCATTTTGTGGGTTATTCTCTGTGTCCTCCATTTTGTACCATTGGTTTACAGTCTGTTTTGGTTCCAATACCATGCTGTGTTTGTTACTATTGCTCTGTAGTATAGTTTAAGGTCTGGTATAGTGATGCCACCTGCTTCATTCTTTCTGCTAAGGATTGCTTTAGCTATTCTGAGTTTCTTATTTTTCCAAATGAATTTCATGACTGCTTTTTCTATTTCTCTGAGGAATGTCATTGGGATTTTGATTAGAACTGCATTAAATTTGTATGGTGCTTTTGGTAGTATGGTCATTTTGATAATAATAATTCTGCCTATCCAAGAACAAGGTAGATCTTTTTATCTTCTAAAATCTTCTTTGACTTCTCTCTTTAGGGTTCTGTAATTTTCATTATATAGATCTTTCACCTCTTTTGTTGAGTTGATTCCCAAGTATTTTTTTTGAGGCTATTGTAATTGGGGTAGTTTTCCTCATTTCCATTTCAGAGGATTTGTCATTGATATACAGAAATGCATTTGATTTATGGGTGTTGATTTTATATCCTGCTTCTTTGCAAAACTTATTTACTTGTTCTAGGAGTTTTCTGGTGGAACTTTTAGGTACAGAATCATGTCATCAGCAAATAGTGCCAATTTGAGTTCTTGTTTTCCTATGTGTGTACCTTTAATTTCTTTTCTCTGTGTAATTGCTCTGGCCAGTGTTTCAAGTACTATGTTAAATAGAAGTGATGAAAGAGGGCATCCCAGTCTTGTTCCAGTTTTTAGAGTGAATGCTTTCAATTTTTCTCCATTTAGAATGATATTGGCCTGAGTCTTAGCATAGATAGCCTTTATAATGTTGAGATATGTTCCTGTTATCCCTAATTTTTCTAGTGTTTCGAACATGAAGGGGTGCTGTATTTTGACAAATGCTTTTTCTGCATCTATTGAGATTATCATATGATTCTTATCTTTGAGTCTATTGATGTGATGAATTACATTTTTTGATTTCTGTATGTTGAACCAAACTTGCATCCCTAGGATGAATCCCATTTGATTGTGGTGCATGATATTTTTGATATGATTTTGAATTCAATTTGCCAGAATTTTGTTGAGAATTTTTGCATCTATGTTCATTAGAGATATTGGTCTGAAGTTTTCTTTCTTTGATGTGTCTTTGCTGGTTTTGGAATCAAATTGATTTGGGCCTCATAGAATGAGTTTGGAAGTGCTATCTCTTTTTCTATTTCCTGAAATAAATTGAAGAATATTGGTATTAGTTCTTCCTTAAAGGCCTTGTAGAACCCGGCTGTGTATCCATCCGGTCCTGTGTTTTTCTTGGTTGGTGATCTTTGGATGGCTTCTTCTATTTCGTCACTTGAAATTGATCTATTTAAATTGTCTATATCATCCTGATTCAATTTGGAAAAAATATATGACTCTAGAAATTTGTTGATGCCTTTGATACTTTATACTTTATTGGAGTTCAAGTTTTCAAAATAATTTCTAATTATCTTCTGTATTTCTGTAGTGTCTGTTGTGATATTTCCTTTTTCATCACATATGTTAGTAATTTGAGTTTTCTTTCCTTCTCTTTGCTTGCATGGCTAAGGATATGTCAATTTTATTAATTTTTTCCAAAAGCCAACTTTTTGTTTTGTCAATTTTTTAAATTGTTGCTTTTGTTTCAATTCCATTGATTTCAGCGCTTATTTAATTATTTCCTGTCTTCTACTGCTTTTGGTGTTGCTTTGTTCTTCTCTTTCTAGGGCTTTATTAAGTCAATTATTTGTTGATTTTTTCCTCTTTTAAGGAATGAATTCCATGGAATTAACTTTCCTATTAGAACTGCTTTCATAGTGTTCCAGAGAATTCATTATGTTGTATATGTGATTTCATTCACCTCTAAGAATTTTTAAATCTCCTCCTTGATGTCTTCTGCAACCCATTGTTCATTCAGTAGCATATTATTTAGTTTCAGGTATTGAAGTTGCTTTTATTTCTATTTATCATTTATTTCTAATTTCATTCCATTATGATCTCATAGAATGCAAGATAGTATCTCTACATTTTTTTATAAAGGCTATCTATGCTAAGACTCAGGCCAATATCATTCTAAATGGAGAAAAATTGAAAGCATTCACTCTAAAAACTGGAACAAGACAGGGTGCCCTCTTTCATCACTTCTATTTAACATAGTACTTGAAGGATTCATGTGCTGCTGAGAAGAAAGTGTATTCTCTCACTGAAGGATAAAATATTCTATATATGTCAGTTAAGTCTAAGTTATTGATTGTATTATTGAGTTCCATAGTTTCTTTGTTCAGCTTTTGTTTGAAATATTTATCTAGTGATGAAATAGGTATGTGAAAGTCACCCCAAATTATTGTGTTGTCGTCTATTTGACTCTTGAACTGAGAAGAGTTTATTTGATGAATATAGATGCTCCATTGTTTGGGGCATATGTATTTATAATTGTTGTCTTGTTGGTATATGATTCCCTTGAGTGAGCATTATATAGTGTCCTTCTTTATCCTTTTGATTGATTTTAGATTGAAGTCTACTTTATTTGATCTGAGGATAGAAACCCCTGCTTGCTTCCACATCCATATGAATGGTATGATTTCCCTTAACCCTTTACCTTCAGTCTGTGGATGTCTTTTCCTATGAGATGAGTCTCTTGGAGGCAGCATATTGTTGATCTTTTTTTTTTTTTTTTGTCCAATCTGCTTGTGTATGACTTTTGATTAGTGAGTTTAAGCCATTAACATTCAGGGTTATTATTGAGTAATGATTTGTATTTCCTGACATTTTTGGTATTTAACATGACTTGGTTTCTCCTCTGAATAGATTTTCCTTTAGTGTAATTCTTCTCTCTGCTGATTTACATCATTGTTTTTTATTTCCTCTTGGAATATTTTGATGAGGATGTTTTGTAGTGCAGGCTTTTTAGTTGTAAATTCTTTTAACTTTTGCTTTTCATGGAAGGTTTTTATTTCATCATCAAATCTAAAGCTTAGTTTTGCTGGATATAAGATTCTTTTTTGCCATCCATTTTCTTTCAGACTTGGTATATGTTGTTCCACAATCTCCTGGCTTTGAGGGTCTGGGTTGAAAAATCTACTGAGATACGAATTGGTCTCCCCCTATATGTGATCAGATTCCTCTCTTTTATGGCCTTTAAGATTTTATCCTTATTCTGTTGCTAGGCATTTTCATTATAATGTGCCTTGGTGTAGATCTGTTGTAATTTTCTTGTACATTTGGTGTCCTGTAAGCCTCTTTTTTGGTTTTCCAATTCATTCTTCATGCTTGGGAAATTTTCTGATATTATCTCATTGAAGAGATTGTACATTCCTTTAGTTTGAAACTCTGTGCCTTCCTCTATCAGAATATCTCTTAGATTTGGTATTTTGGTGCTGTTTTATGATTCTTGGATGTTCTGTTCATGGTTTCTTACTATCTTAACTGTGTGATCAACTTTATTTTCCAGATTATATACTTTATCTTCATTATCTGATGTTCTTTATTCCAGGTGACCTAGTCTGTTGGTTTAGCTTTCTGTAGTTTTTTTATTTGGTTTATTGTATCCTTCATTTCAAGGGTTTCTGACTTTTTTCTCAGGGTCTCTATCTGTCTCTTGAAGTAATCTTTTGCTACCTGTATTTGCTCTCATCTCTTTGTTGGAGTGATCGATTTTTGCCTGTATTTGCTCACTTAGGTCATTCTTTAATTCCCAGATCATTTTAATTATGAACCTTCTGAACTCCTTCTCTGACATTTCATCAACTGTGCTGTCCCTGGGTTCTGTTATTGTAGTATCCTCTTTGGTTTGGGGAACTTTCCTCCCTGTTTTTTCATGTTGTCTCTGTGTCTTCCTTTCTTGCAGTGTGGATCTGAGATATTCCAGTTTCTTCCCTGTATTCTTGTAGTACCTATGCAGAATATCTGAACCTCACCTTGATGTTGGGCTTCCAGACCCTGCTGGTGTCCCTCAATGTATGCTACTGCATCTAAAGTTGGTGGCAACAATAGCTGGGGTACTTCAAGATAATGGTTAAGGTGCCCCAAGATGAAAACAGTGTTATAGGGATGGGGTTGAAAGGGTGGCCCTCACACTCTGCAGCTGCTTGTAGACCTTGTCTACTGTCAAAAAAGTTAGGGGCTACTGTGCGGGGAAGGCTATGGCGATGACTGCAGTATCCAAGGATGGAAGTGCGTCAGGTTTAGGCTCCCAGGTGGGGGGTGGTGAACTCAGACCTACCCTGGACCTGCACAATTCAGTGTGGGTGGCTCTACACCAGGCCTGGGTGCTCAGAAAAGGTGGTCCTGGGCCAGAGGCTGGGCTGTCACATGTGTCTTCCCCACCAGTAAAGGGGTGGACCCAGGCCTACTATGAGCCTGAGTACCATGCAGGCGGTGTGGGTGGGGAAAAAAGCATGTATTTTAAATCGAAAACAACCCAGGGAATTTTTAAGGTTAGAAATACTGTATAAAACTGGTTATCATTCTCACAGGAACATGATATTGAATGATCTATTAAGGCTGTTTTTCTTTCAATTTTGTTCAATTTCATTAGCTTAAGATGATTCGAGGTTGATTTTCATGTGACGAGATCATTTGCAGAGGAAAATCAAGTAGGAAAGGTTCCTAATGCAAACCTCTACATTTGAGGCCTTCCCGGCTGCTGATAAACACCCAGTGTTAGAATAAACTTAAAAGAAGGGAAGAAAGGATTTCCACCAGTGCAAAAGGGGAAGGAGACCCACACCCTGCCTCTATTAGAGCATTTTCCTTACTACTGTAAATTTTTTTCTCTGCCTCACTGAGATGTAAGTCCTTATAAACACGAGTTCCTCACTCAGCAATGTCGTTCTCAGAAGACACCATCGCCAGGTCCATTTCCATGGGAGGAGACGTGGACTGTGGGCTTCTGGTTCTGGTTACAAAACAGCCTTCTGTTTATAAAGAGAGACATTTATTCTCATTAGTATGATGCCAGCTAGCTCCCACAGAGCGGATCATCCCAACCACCAGCAGACGGGCCACTGGGCAAGTGCTGCCCGTCCTTCCAGACGGAGCACAGGCCTGCTGGGTGAGGGTGTGGCTGTCTGGCCGTCCACGTGGAAGGGCCAGGCCTCTTCTATCTTTCTCATCTCTTATTGAACTACCTGTGTAGCACATCAGGTTCTGACTCAATGCTTATTAATAATGCATTTCCCCTTCTTTGTGAGGAGTTTCTAGGGTGGTAAGAGATTTTGATTTTTAATTACATCTCCCTAAAATTAGTAATTAGATTATTAAAAATTAGCAGAAGAGATTTTCAATAACCATTATGTCTGAAAGTTTGGATTTTTAAAGTTGTAAATGAGAAGTCTTCAAGTTCATGCCTGTATCAGTCTCTCTCTCTGTCTCTGTCTCTCTGTTTCTCTCTCTCTCTCTCTCTCTCTTTTTCTCTGCCTAATGTGAGGAAACAAACTTAATTCCCAAATCATTGGGAAACACTCTAAAATCATTCCTTTTATTATGAGTTGAAATTTAAAGTCACTCATTGTTTCATAGTGTTTGATAGACTCTTAAGAATCAATGAATAAAGGTAGTCCTATTTTATGCATAAAATTACATAACTTTCCTCAAAATAAATTAAAAGCATTAGATATGGAAGGTTACTGCAGATCACATTGTAAAGGCTGTTTTGCTGAGTAATATTCTAATCACTCACCAAAACTTCACACCAATTTAAAGTCCAATACTGTGTATCAGGGTTCCTCTTTCCTACATTTTCACCACAGCTGTGTGTTAATTTTTACAAGTTCTCATTTTTTTATTGAGTACTGTGTTGCCTGTGAAGTAACCCTTTTAACATTTGGATTTGCATATCCAATCTAAAAATCCCAAATAAAACTAGGGGCATTCTGAAGTAAAAGACAAAGGATTCACTCTGGCCAGGGCCGAGGGGACAGAAGCAGACAGTTCTGCCACCAGGACCAAGTTGAGCTCTAAGAACCAAAACCACAAAGGCAGGGGCTGAGGCAAGTGCACTCCTAAGTCATAAAGTGGAAGAACCAACTCACAGGACATTCTCAGGACCCACACTTGTTGTATCTGCTCAGAAGAGCTCCACAGTTTAAAGGTCTTGCAGTCTAGGTGCCAGAACGTGAGGGTGGGGTGTCAGCTTCTGTGTGAGTGGGCTCTTTCAGAAAAGGGGTCAGTTCCACCCAGGGTCTGAGCAAAATGGAGACAGCTTGCCTTCACTTTTCATATCAGCCCACAACGCTTTGATACATCACGTCATTTTGAGTTGCCAATATTTTGTTTAGAAATTTTGCATCTGTGTTCAAAATAGATTGGCCTATTTTTTTTACAACATCCTTCTGCAGCTCTGGTATTAATGTTAAGCTGTCCCGATAACAGGTCTACTTTTATGATTTCTGCAAGCATAGTCATAAAATCAGTACTATTTCTTCCCTAAATGCTTGGCAGAGTTCACCCTGTGCCTAGACTCGGCTAGTGGTTTAGTATAGTCGCTGGTTAGTCCTTCCCACTGCCCCTCCTTCGTCTTCTTAATCATTTCTAAGTAAATTGCCAGTACCAGCCTGTATGTCATCACACAGAGCTCCACTTTTCCTGGGTAAAACATGTGTACCAACAAGGGGACCAGTCCTACCTGTGAATTGGTAAATATCAATTCAGTACCTCAGGGTATGGTACTTTCCCTGGGGATCTCAAATTCCCCTTGGGTTTGCCTGTCTTTTTTCCTTTAATGCCAAGAGAGATCATTTTCCTTCCTTGAAAGGATTTCAGGGGACTGTCTTGGGTGGGGCTGGGACCCCAAGAGGTGGCATCCTCTCTTCCCTTTTCCACCCCCTCCCCATGCCCTGTCCCCCACCTCACAACTACCCCTGCAGCCTTAAACTCAGGACATACACATGGCCTGGGTACCCGCTGCCTGCTCAAGCAAGGCGAGATGACCCCACAGTGGCTCTCGGCTCCTGTCCCCAGGGACAGCTTGGGCTCTTTCTTTCCCTCCTGCCTGCTTGGGCCTGACTCGCTATGGCGTTGTGTCTGTTCTCTCCTCTGTCTGTAAAGGGCCCCCTGCCTGTCCTTCAAGCAGTAAGCAATTCCAAGTAGGGTTTGCTTTGGTCTGTTGTGAAATTGTTGTCATGGTAAGAGTGCATCCGTCCTATCAGTCCAGACCCAAAGTCACACTGTCATTACTATAAAGATTTAAATGTAAAAATGAAAATGAACTATAGGTCAATATAGGCCGTTTTTAAAAATAATCTCCCAGTGGCAAGGCCTTTTCAAGTATTAATCAGAACCCAGATGATGCGTCAAACATCTGTAATTTCACAGTATTTGGGGGGGGGGGATATCTAGGACTTACAAGAACAGGATAGACAAAGTCAAAAACAGAACAAAATGGGAAAACATTTGTACCACGTCATACATCCTGTCAAAGTCTATTAAGGCCTTTTAGATGTAAAAATTAAAATGGGAAAATATCATAGAAAAATGGGCAATGGACATGAACAGAGATTTCACAGAAAAAAAAATATCCAATGTAAGAAAATTTGTTCATATCATCAAGACAAACTTTGATTTGAACCCACTGCAGTGGGTTCCCATTTTCTAATGATCTGATTAATAAAGATCCAAAATTTGGCAAAGTTCACTTAATAGGTGTGTGGGGAGTGAGCACTCTTCTGTGTCTGTGGTGGAGGCCAAACTGTGCTTCCTGTGTGAAGAGACTCATCAAGACCAATACAAACAGAGATGCCTTTGCCCTTTGGCATGATGCTCCTTCCTCTAGGAGTTTATTCTACATCTTACAGACAAAGTGACAGCTAAATCAGTCTGGTTCTTGCCACACTTTGTTGTCCAAAATTTAAGTATTGAAAATACTGCAATTGTGATACACTTGTAATTCACACAAAGAAACACAATTCATAAAATATAATACAGATTTATATCAAGCCTGTTGCTGCTTCATTTGAGTTTCTATAATTTCACTGGTTTTCTGGCAACCTTATCTATTGAGAACTCAAGAGAGCTGTGTTTAAACCTCTTGATAAATTAGCAGTTTACAATTCTAGGGATGGGAATGCAGAAGAATTTTAAAATAATTCAACAACCTCACTAAATTATCACATTAGCCTAATAACCTGTGGAATATCTCCAGACTTGTACGTAGTGACCTTAAAGGCTATGTTCCCTGTTCCTCGCAGATTTTTCTAACTGTCATGGGCTTAGGCTTCTGTCATGGATACATTTTTGTGTCCCCTTGGCCAGGCAATGTGCCCAGATGTTGCTGAGAAAGGGATTTTTATGGGGATTAACACAGTTTTAGTAAAGCAGAGTCCCCTCCATAGTGTGGAGAAGGCCTAGGTTGTGGCCTTTAGGGCAGAGACAGAGGTTTCTGCAAACAGCGTGGATTCTGTCTCCAGTCTGCAAAATGGAAACCACCTGAGCTGCAGCTTTTTTCAAGCCCAAACCCACCTTAGCCCTTACCGGGATTTCCAGCCTGCTGGCTCCCCCAGGGTTTAAGATTCACAATGACAGAGCTAGTAAGTTAACCAGTGTCTTTCTGTCACTGTGTGTCTCTCTCTCCCTCTTTCTCTCTCTCTCTCCTAGTTTTGCCTCATTCCCATTTTAAAAGAACAGCTCAATTTTTTTTTTAATTACCTTTGGTCGTATTCCTGGGGTGTCTTGCCTTGTTCAGTCATATTGTTTCAGTACCACCTCTGGGTGGTGAAATACATGTGTTTTCTCAGCTTAACTTTCCACCAGGGACCTACTGAGATACTGGCAGACCTCCACAGGCAGGTTATTTACACTTTGCTTTCTCCGGCCATCCAGGCTGCCCTTCCTGTAATTTTACATGAGGTTAAGACGATTTTTCTGGTTTAAACCAAATGACTCTGGACAACCATGGATGGATTAAATTGAGTGATGGAGGTATACCCTTAAGTTTCCTTTAAGCTAAATACACAATACAAAGGAAAATCACCTGAAGCAGTAATTCCCTGCTTTCTGATACTGCTGAAACTATTACTGGATACATTTTTTTAAATACTTTGTTCTGAACTTTGTTTAAAGAAAATGTGAGAACATTATAGAAATATCATTTACCATCTCGCTATTTATTATGTCTATCCAAACATGAACTTAAATGTTTATTTTGCACATAGTATACTCCTAACATATAAAGGCCCACTGAATATATTAAAATGCTACTTAATTTTATTTACAAATGTTAATTAATGCTTTATTTGTCACTCATAATGATAAATGATGTATAATTAAGGTGACCTACTTGGAAGTTTATAAAAATGCTTTTTCTAAAATTTAGCATTTCCCACTTATAATGAAGTTGACTTATTCTTTAATTACTCTTATTCTAAATAGTTTGACCCTATGATCCTCTGGTACTTTGTATTCTACTGAAATCACCAGAATGTCTAGTTACTTATCTTGAGAAAAATGTCCTAAAAACAATTTTTTGGAAATAACAGTGGGGAAAATCTTCCTCAAGTTTAAAGGTGCTTTTGCACATACACGTGTACACCACAGGCCTACCCGGACGCTCTGAATGGTCTGCTATTTGACCTATGGCATCACACCTCCTCCTGACCAGGATCGTCACCAGGACATCTCATGTCCAGTGAGTATCGAGCACGGAGCACTCTCCTTCATTGTATGATGACCTTGAAGTTTCAAAATAGTTCTGTAGATTAGACAGGTATTACTCCACTACTTAAAAGAATCAACTGAAGCCCAGAGATAGGCAATTTGTTCAACATCCAAAAAATGGTAGGAGATAAGGAAGAATTAAGCCCAGAATTCCCTGGTACCATAGACCCCAGCTCCCACAGTGCACTGCACATGTGCCCAGCACCCTGTTGAGGGCCCCAAAACCTCACCAAGGGTTTCTGCCCACCCATGGGGAGCATCAGCATGTTTGCTGGCGTTCTTGTAAATAGCTCTCTCTCATTTCACCTTTATTCTTCTCTTTCCCAGAAACCAGAAAGGAGTAACCTGAAAAACCATCAATAATATGTACAGTGGGTAAGTTGAGATTGCAGGATGGAATCTCAAATCTCAAGGGAGCCTGGTCTTTGGAGAAGAGTCCATCAGAGTGCGTGCCACCTGCAAGGCTGGTTTCCTGTGACCATGGACAGACACTGTGATAAGCTTGCCCTCACCAATGCCCTTCACAGCCTCAGAGTCCCAAGATCACTGTTAGTTTCTCCAGTCTCATTGCTGTGTCCTTGGACTAGATTTTGTGTTTCTTGTGTAGTATACATTTCCTGAATTCAAATACTTCATTATAGAGTGGCAATGGCAAAAAATAGGGACAGGTGACCCAAGATCACCCCAGAAGCAGGTTTTATAGACCTGTTTCTAGACTGCACTGGAGGACCAGGAGGGCACTGGGCATGCTTTCAGGAAGTTGAAGCTGAGTGTGTTAGGACAGGCAATGAGATTAACCGTAGGATTCCATCACATTCTACCTGCTTCATTTCACCTTGACCACTTAAGTCTCCTTATCCTACATTTTAAGTTCTAATGTTTCCCAACTCTTTTATTCCAGTATTTAAATAAGGTGAACTATTCTCCATCCTAAAATCAGTACAATCAGCAAATTTAACTCTGCAAGCAATCCCAACATCACTGTGGCTGTCTAAGCGCATTGCAGCAGACCTGTGCGATGGCCACCTGCCCTTTCACCATTGTGGGTCAGCTCCCTCTCATGTCTGTGTCCCGATAGCCCAGTCTCCCCCAGGACTATACTGCCCCCCCTCTGAATCACAGTGGTACCAGTGTGATGAGGAATGTGTCAGCAATCACATGGCTTAACCTTAAATTACATGTTGCTCTTGTGTCCGTCCCAAGGACAGCTCTTCTTTGCAACGCGTCCTCTGGTCCCACTCTCCATCTGGACCCCCGGCCATCCTCCTGCTCATATGTCACCACCCCACTCTCCTGTCTTCATGGATGTAGCACTGATTCCCTTGGTAGTCTCCTTTTAACGTGCCCAGAGCATCCCTTCAAAGCATGAATGTGAATATGTATTCTCATAAATAAAACATTCCACTGAAAAGTCTGGATCAAAAATAGGAGGAGCATTTTTTTCTGCATATTCTATTAAGTATCTTAATTAAGTTATTCTTGAATATCTTTAAGAACTCAAGACATTCTTCTTATATCATGTGGCTCTGCAGATCTCTTAAATGCAAGGTGAAAAATTCAGGTCAGATTAATAGCTTTGAAGTCTGGTTTTTCAAATTAAATAAGCTTGGGAATGGACTTCAATTTTAATATTTCAGAAAATCAGACTTATATTGCATATATTTTCCCAAGTAATTTGTTCAAAGTATATTGCATATATGGATTTTGGTACTTTTTGTGTGCTAAATATAATCATCTAATACATTAATAATGTTATATGTGTTAAATATAATGTCTGATTAAAACTTGCAAGCATATGATGAATACAAGTTTTAAAATATTATAATTTCCTATCATTTTTCCATGTGCTGCTCTGGCAGACATATTATTTTAAGGACAAGCACTCAGTGGAAGGAAAAAAACGTTAAAAGGTATGTGATGGCAAAAAGCGAAAAATAAAATAAAATTAGATCTTTCTTGTGTCTTTATAGATATAAATACCATAGCTTCATTCACTTCCAAATGAGTTCACATCCTGTGGGGAATCACAGTTTAAGAGAATTACTAGGAACTTCCATGCCAAACCAAGGCATTCTCCCATTTTCTACAGTTCCCAAGTGGTTGTGGTTAACAAAAAGGGCACTGCCACAGAAGCTAAAGCAGAGGCTTATTTCAGTAATATGCTGAAAGTCTGATAAAACTGAGAAAATTAAGAATCATCTTTTTCTTTATAGTGTGAACTTTGGCTGGCTGTTGATCCCGGTTCTTGGGAGGGAGATTCTGTACCCTTAGCACGTCAAGGACAGGATGAACTGTTATTCACTGGGACCTGAGAGTCCATGAGGAAGTGGGGTAGACGATGATCACCTGGCAGTTTATGCCAGTGGTGTGACTTGTGGGAGGGCTGTGTGCATCCACAGTCCTGGGATGGGTGTGGCCAGACCAGGAAGACCATCCATGTGATCAGTGTTAAGATTTGGGTCCCTGTGACTTGAGATCAGCCAAGGAGGGGAGAGTCCTAGAGTTTGAGTTCAAACACCCGCACAGGGATTCAGTGAATCATGTCTATATCAGACCCAGATATAAGTCTGGACGCTGAGGCTCACGTGAGTTTGCAGAGTTGGAGCTTCTCCATGTGCGTACTGTGAGCAACAGCAGCAGGGAGGCAGAAGCTCTGTTGGACCCCTCCTGTGAGCATGGTGTAGTGCTACCCTCTGGGGCTCTGTTAACCAATCTAGAGATCCACCGATAGTGAGGGGGTCCAGGGAACCTCTGTGCTTGTAACCAGTTGGCCAGAGGTGATGTTTCTGGGACCCCTGAACCTGTGGGTGTGTTGGGGTCTTAGGCAGAGTGGGAGTTTGGAGGACTGTGCCTTTAACTTCACATTTGGTTAAATTCCTGCAGTCTCCTCCACCCAATACTGAGCTGTGGTGTCCTCATGCTCTCCTGTGAGCTCAAATGACAGCTGATGGAATTCAATGCAGTGAAACTCACTTTTCTCAGAATTAATATGACTGCAATTTTCAAGAACATTCTGATTAGCAGAACCCTGAACAGATGATCTGGAGTCAACTTTCACAATCTTTTCTTCATTGAAAAAAAGTCAAATAAATGTGAAAGTCATACACTAGTGTCAATAATGATGACAAATGCATTTGATAAAATCCAACCACTATTCAGAACAAAGAGAAGAATTATCAAAAGCTAGGAAGAAAGGAATTTTCCTCCACCTGACAGATCCATCAACTAAATACCTACAAATAGTATTGAACATTCTTCTCCCAAATAAAGCACATCACATGCATGTCCACTTTAAATACTCGTATTAAATGTTGAACTCATATTACATCTGGCATAATAGGGAAGGAAAAGTAAAAGGAATAAGAATGAGGAAAGAGAAACTGTGTAAGACAGGAGAGGTGGTTTTAAAATCCACAGAAACGTATGAACCACTGGAATCAGTTACAGAAATGAACAAAGCTCGGAGATGCAATACCCCCGTACTGAACCCATTCAAATTTCTATACTGTAACAAAAAACAATCATAAAACAAAATAAAACACCTTTGAAAATTGATCAGAATAAGAAATACTTCAGAATAAATATGACAGACTGGAATACAATCCATACTCTGAAAATTAAATCATTTCCAAGAACTTTTTAAAAATTATAGAGTGTATTGCCATATTCACAGATGACAAGATCCAGTACTGTGCAGAGAGTATTTATCTACAGATAGATCTGTGTAGTTTATGGAAACAACAACAACAAATTCCAAAAGACCTTTCCTTGAAATTACAGAGATTATTCTGTACTTTTTAATGAAAAGGCAAAAGACATACTAGTTAATAAACATTTAAGGAATAACAAGTGTGAAGATTCATGTCACTGATTTCTATAATTAAAGTAGTGGTAGGCAGGGTGATGCTCTCCTGGTGTGTCAAACAGCATCACCTTTCATAAAAACACCAGCATGCAAATAAAAAGGCAAATCAAACTATTCTCAATCTCTGCATCTAAACAACAACATACACAAAAACCCTACGAACCAATAATAAGAATAAGAGGCTCACGTGAGTTTGCAGAATTGGAGCAATTCTGAAACGTGAGAAAGCTAGGAGTGGACATACCAAATATACTGTACACCATCATTCGTCAAGGAAACGAAAATTGAAATGAAAATGAGATGTCATTATTCATCAACTGAAATAGCCCAAGTGAAAAACGCTGGCTTAGCTAAGCGCTGTGAGGATTAAAACAGTGAGGATCTACCCTTAATTGCTGGTGCAAGTGTTAACTCGCAGAAGAGCTTAGGAAAAACTCTGGAAGATTTGAATTTTCCTATAATCCAACAATTCTGTTCTTAAATATTTACTCAAGAAAAAGAAGATGGTAAGTCAGCCAAGAGTTTTGTGAACTGGCATTCATAAGAGCTTATGTTGTGTTCTAAAACAGAAAACAGCCTGAAGTCCATCAGCAGGGAATGGATTACCATGCTGCTCCATAGTCACGTTTAACAGAAGAAGGGACACCTCACCTGTGAAAGCAACACTTTACTAATACCTGAGAACACACACATAAATCACAGATAGCTTTATTCCAGACACAGGAAGATTACCTATATTCATAGAAATCAAATCATGTTTCTCCTGGACTTGGGAAGAGATTGAGATGCCCCATGTCTGACAGGGACATTATACTCACATGGGTGAATATGTCCCCTTAATAATAGGGACATATTAATGCCACAATGAGATATTTTACAAACAAAAATTTCAAAACTATGTTCATAAATTATTTAAATATGTGGATAATCATTTCTGCTAGTCAGGGTTTCATTGCTGTGACCAAAATGCCTGAGAGGAACAACATAGAAGAGAAAAAGTTTAGTTGGGGCTCATGGCTTCAGAGTTTCAGTCCATGGTTGGCCAACTCCATTGCTCTGGACTAGAGGTCAGGGGAAGCATCAGGAAGAAAGACGTGGTGGAGGAAGCCTGCCTGCCTCATGGCGTCCAGGAAGGGGGGAGAGAGAGGGGGGGGGAGGGAGGGAGGGAGGGGTCAGGGGACAAGATACAATCCTCAAGGTGCACCCTTAGTGATGTACTTCCTCTATCCATGCCTAACTTGCATATAGCCACCATCCAATATAGTTGTTCTTTCAAATCATTAACCCAGCAGATAGATTCATCCAGTATCAGGTCACAGCCCTCATTATCTGATCATTCAACCTCTGAATATTCTTGAATTAACACAAGAGCTTGGGGAGAGGCACTTCTTATCCAAGCCATAGCCCCACCTGAGTTAATAAAAATGCAATATTTACTGACTTGAAAAAAAACCTGTTTGCCTTGTTTTACATATTTCCATTTTCAGGTTGATGCTTTTAGTGTGAATATTTCCCAGTTAACTATGTTATTGATTGCCGCTGCCCGGCTGGCTGGGCAAAATAACCGGGGGGTGACGAATAACTTGTGGTATGTTGATACAGCAGGAGTAGGAGCCCTTTATTGCAGGACAGGAGCAGTATTTATACATTCCACACAGCTTATCTAATTAACATAAACTAGATACATCAGTCAACCAATCAGGAATCTCCACACTTAATGGCTCCCTTTTGTTACTTCTCAAACCACTCCCTCTGGCATTTTGCCAGGCACCATCCAGACTTGTTTATGAACTCTAACATTCCCCTGGAAAAATGCCAGGTGTTATTTTGACTTATTTACAGACTCTAACAATTGATTAGTACTAGTAATTCCAAGTATCCAAGTGTAAATGCACAGAGTAATGAGATGGAAAAAAATAAGGAAACATATTTTTATTAAAAACTTTAACATACAGCTATCTTTCAGTTGTAAACTGAAAAAGACTTTAGTTTGTGATTATCCTTTTGCTAGAACCAACCAACCACTCGTGGACTGAACCAAGTGAGTGCATGGCCTAATGGATGTGTGCTCTTCCTGCCCAACGACAGAAACTAACTCTAAACAGCCGTAAATGGTAGCCACTGACGACAGCTAGCTAATGATGCTGAATGCTGTCAGAGTAATAGGGGCAGCTCTGCCTTTTCAGAACACGCTGGTGCTTGCTCATTGAACTTCTGAAGCTGCTTATCAGTTCACACATATCGTCCTCTCTGGATAGAAAGAGAAAATTAAATTGATCCACGTAGGACTCCTCCAGATACAGTTGAAGGGTAGGGGTGCCCTGAAGATAAGGTTAGATACGGGGTAATGGAAAGTCGGCCTGTCTCAGAGCCCTCCCCACCCACTCCAGGAGCCATCCAACTCCCTTGTGCCCCTCTGTTCAGCACCTGCCAAGGAAGACGGTCTGGAGCTCAGTAACTGGGAACAAATAAGGCAGATGCTACCACTGAACCAAGTGCAGCACAAACACGGCCTAGAGAAGAGAGCAGGAGGGTGGTGTCCGGGGGTCTGTGGGGGTCTCACCCAGCGCTGTCCTTGACTGGAGAGGCTCAGACATTCCGGACAGGGTGCCCTGATGCTGACTCTGGGTGGCTCAGCCCACAGAAGCTCAGCCACGTATTGAGTAATCAAAAATGGCTATTTGTCCATATGGCCACGGCGTGGAGCACAGCAGGCCAGGGCTTGCTGTGGGAGATGAGGCTCAGAGGGGTCTGTGCCCTTGACGGGATTCCCAAGGAAGATGTGGGTGTCTGGGTCATTTCATTGGTGCTGTGCACAGTACCTCAGTGCCTGGCCGCGCTCTCCACCCTGAACTTGATCTCATCTATGGAGAGCCGTCTGTGGTTGGTGCTGCCTTCCTTCAGACTGGCCACTGTCCAACCAGGAGCCACACTCTCTGCCTTCCTCAGGGCTCTTTCCCCCAGCCATGCAGCCAGGCACAACACCTCGCCTGGCCCCAGCCCCCGGAGCCTGTCCATTCCCAGCCTGGCAGAAGGTAGAGCTGCCGTATCCCCTCGCTTGATTTCTATCCCCCCCTCACAACTTTTGTGTATTCTCTGAATAAAACTCTGTTCTGAAAACTAATCATGAAATAAATTTAATTACCGCACATTAGAGATTTTCAAAAACTAATTTGTCCTACTCATATAGCAGTCTACCCCCTGCCCCCAGGATTCCAGAGCACTGTAGTCACCAGCACTTTGCCTAGTGAGTTGTCTACACTGGAGGCTTCCCTGGTCTCTTCATAGGAGTCTGTTTAATGTCTCTCCTCAGATCATAATTCAGTGCTCATCACCCAGGCAGCGTCTTCTCTACAAGTGGCTGGTTGTCCCAGCTGCTTATCAGGGAAGGTCACTACTAGTCCTGTTACAATCTGGAATTATATTTAGACATCCCATCTATTTTTGGCCTAGAGGTAGATTTCAATAAAATTAATCTTTCATATGAAACTTGGAATGTGCTCTGTGCTATCTATTATTACAGTCAGGCAGGCCAGACAGTGTGAATATGTTGATTAACGACCGTGGTGGTACCCAGGTCCCCGGCTTTGATACCTACTCCATGTAGCAGGAGCACATCATTCATCAGCAGTGACCACACCGTCTGCCGTATTTTATTTCTTAATTACTTTTCTGCTTTTGCAAACTTAGATTGTAAGTCAAGAGAAATTTGAAATTAGAACTTTCAGAGCATATGAAAACCACTTTGATTTGTGCACAGAATCCATCTGACCATTCTCTGAAGCAATAAAACACACTTTAAAACTTCAGGGTCTCCAGTTTATGTCTCGAGATTTTCTTGTGCACTAAAAATATTAACACTTCCAATGTGAAAATGTTTTTCCTTATAATTAGGTCCCTAATTTTTCTATGCTTGGATACTGGAGTCAATTAATTTGAATAATAACCTTAACAAAAACCAGCATTAAACTCAAGGCATTGTATAGCAAGTCACAGTTATTAACCTCTGAACTAACTCTCCTTGCACTGCTATTGAAGTTCATACATTCCTTCAAATGTTAATTTTGGCTAACTGTTTAAGCAACTGCTGCCTTTGGGACTGAATCTAACTTTGAACGTGTAGAGTTCAGTTACTCTAATTAAAAATATTCGATTAATTCAAACCCAGTTGACTGTGAGTCCAGACAACATTAAATTTCTGATTAATAATTACTAAGTAAGTAAATATTAAATGGAGAATGATTGATTTTCCTCCTGGAAACCTGAAGTCAAATATAATTACTCTTTATGTTTTCTTTTCAACTAATTAGTCACTTAAGAAAATACAGAATTTGTAAAAGGAGATTCATTTTATAATTAAAAGAGGAACTCAGAGGCACCAGGAGAGATGCAGATTCTGCTTTCAGATTGTGCTTGAACTAGAAAGGCCTGTTTCCCTCTTAAAATGCATCTATGTTCTATTTCTAGAAGATTGAAACACAAGCACTTGTGCACACATCAAAGAAATAATTGCTCATGAAAGTAAAGCACGGTAATGGATGTGAGGAAGGCCTGCTTTCTGCATGCACTTCTGTTGCTTCGCGAGTGGCTGATCCTAGGAGAAGCTCGAGGGATGCCGAGTGGACAGGCCACGGTGACGGTGAAGCCGCTCGGTAATGAGAACACTTTTGATAACGGGCAGACGTTGCTGAATTTTGCAGCATGTTTATGTCTTTCAACTTTCGAATCACAGGACACTTTCCCATAACTGAGAAATCCAAGACTTCTCAGTAGCGTGCCTTGAATCGTGTATGAGCCAACTTTCTGCTGCTGAGATTCTGGGTCTTCTAAGGACCCTGAGCAGAGTTTCTCATGATTGATGTGTGACTTCTGTACTCCTGAGACATTATTACAGTTCTGGAAAATTAAGTCTGATTTAAAGGAATTTGCAGAAATACATAATCTTTGTGGATACTAAGTGCTGGAAAAAATGATGGGATCTTCAAAGGGGATGGTGGAGGTATGGCTTGAGGAAGATACCAGGATTTAACTTAATTTTTTTGGGGGGCTGGGTATCAGGGATTGAACTTAGGGGCACTCTACCATTGAGCCACATCCCAGCCCTATTTTGTACTTTATTTAGAGACAGGATTTCACTGAGTTGCTTAGCACCTCCCTCTTACTGAGGCTGGCTTTGAACTCAGGATCCTCTTGCCTCAGCCTCCCGAGCTGCTGGTATTATAGGCATGAGCCATGTGCCCAACTTAACTTAAATTTTAATTGAATGATTTGAGGTTAAAAGGGCAGCTTTAAAATACTTGAAAAAACAGAATGGTGATTTGCTTTGCAAATCTTTCCTTCATTCATTCATACATTTATCATTAAATGTTTAGAAATTCTTCCCCCATTTGTAGCAACCAAAAAAGCCTCCAGGCTTGGTGGAAAGCCCTTTGGTGTGTGTGTGTGTGTGTGTGTGTGTGTGTGTGTGTGAGAGAGAGAGAGAGAGAGAGAGAGAGAGAGAGAGAGAGAGAGAGAGAGAGAGAGAAAGAGTGCACGCTTGGAATCACAGCTTCGGGGGCTGTGTGTGCTCACATGGTTGAACTAGATTTCTGTGGCAATTACTTATAATGCATAAGTTTGCAATTAGCTTCAGCAACTCCTGTTGAACACTTATTGTAGTACCTGAGCATTTGTTTTGATTAAACTTTAGGCCTCTAAATGTGAAGACATTTCTTTTGAACTAAAAGCATATTAAATGAAAGAAGTTAAATTTCTGGTCTCTTGATATGTCGTGGCAAAGAATTAGTGCGGGCATCTTTTCTGTACTGCTTTTATTCCAGATGTAACATCTCCTGTAAAGCAAAGCTACATTTTCCAAATTCTTTTTGGTAGACTATAGATCTTCAAAATATGAAAAGTGCATGATACAAGCGATTTGTCTTTTCAGTGACCCTGGGATTTCTCTTTTACTTCTAGGTACTTTTGCTAGATTAACTCAAATGGAACTTGTAGAACAACTTTTGAATTCAAAAATTTAACATTAACTCACCATTTGATAATAGGATTAGTATATTGTAATCATGTAGACCATCAAATATAATTTTTAAAAGTGATGCTCAGGGGAATTTCTACTTAGCTTTCCAAGTATGTCAGAAGGCCTGTGCTTTGTGCATATGGGAGAAAAGGGGTAGAATCAATCTCTTACCATGAATAACAAGAAGACTGCATGAAATTCAGGGAGCAGCTAATTCAGATGCTGGATGACGTGCACAGGGAGGCTGTGAGCCCCGGAGTGGGGAAGAACGTAAGGCGGTGTGCAGCTCACACAAGCCTTCCCCCAGCAGGCAGGTTCTGGAACATCACAAGAACAAGGACTCCAAGGAGAAAACAGGAGCCTCGCTGAGTGAGGCTGGGCTCCAGGGAATCTGGGGGATTTGATTCAGCACTCGTGTCTGGAGAAGGAAGCCTC
The DNA here is from genome assembly GCF_021218885.2 of Marmota monax. Taxonomy (NCBI): domain Eukaryota; kingdom Metazoa; phylum Chordata; class Mammalia; order Rodentia; family Sciuridae; genus Marmota; species Marmota monax. The sequence goes on along the minus strand of NW_026693021.1, from coordinate 137,326 downwards.
TTGGAGGGGAAAACAGGCTCCAGAAGTCTGCACGGGTAGCTGGGTAGTTGCCTTGGGTTCAGATGAGCATCTCATGGGAGGCAAAATAAGTTTACATCGTCAAAAAAACTGAAAATACACCAAAGAATGAAGATTTCATACACATGTGATATTGGCCAATTTTTAGATTTCTTTTGGAAATAACTATTTATAGAACAAGTGATAACTGTGTTTGTGGCCCCCCTCCCACACAGAAGCAAGACTCTGCCAATGACGGCACGAAGCTGAGAGTGGAAGAGTGGCATGCTCCGGGTGCACCTGGTCATGCAAAAGGGGCGCGATGTCATGGGAGGGTGGGCTGTGGAGAGGTGAGAATGCATGCCAGAACCCCAGGCACCACTGAAAGACGGAGCAAAGACGCACGCTTAGTGAACCAAGTAGAATGGAGACAGAACCATAAAATAATACTGAGTTCAAAGGAAGCGAGAAAAAACAGCAGAATGCAGTTCAGACAGCAGAGACTGAAACGGTAACAGGACCCACTTAAGCCCAGCCACGTGGATAACACAAGCTAACAGCAGAGACACTCCTAGTACAAGGTGGGCTGAGAAAAGACACCCAACTGCACACTTGACAAAAGAAACCTGCCTGAATTTAAAATACAGGTACATGAGTCATTAGAGGGTGGCAGAAATGAAGACCTTGTAAGCAGTATGGGAGAACATTGGGCACCTGTTTAGCACCAGGCGGAATAGACTTCAGAGGTGGGAAGATACGCTCTTTGCAAATACGACCCCTAATGATGAAGCAGCCAGTTCCTAAGACAGGCATAGCAACTGAACCCATCCCAAAAGGAATGAGGATAATCATTCCAACTGAGATAAGCCACACAAATAGGTGTGCACTGTGCAATTTCATTCAAATAGAAACAGAAAATGCAGAGCAATCCCTGGTGATGGTAAAGGGATCATCACAGTTGACACAGGGTGGTTGTGAAAATATGGGGTGGGGGAGTTCCACTGGGCCAGGGAAATTTGAGGTGTGATGGAAACATTTGTCGTTTCAGTTGTGATGGTGGTTTTCCAAGGACATGCAGCTATCAAAATTCATAATGCCATGTAAGTGTATTGATCAAGATTCTCTAGAGGAGCAGACTCAACAGGATGGATGGATGGATGGATGGATGGATGGATGGATAGATAGATAGATAGATAGATAGATAGATAGATAGATAGATAGATAGGATTATAAAAGGGTATTTATCAGATTGGCTTATACAACCAGAAGCTGGATAGTCCACGATGGCCGTCCACAACTGGAGTGCTGGAGGAACCAGTAGCTGCTAATTCTGAGAGCTGGAGGATCAGAGCACGAGGGATCAACAATGTGCACAGAGCAGGACTGAAGACCTGGAGAGTGAAGGAGCTGGGGTCTGATGACCTCAAGTGAGTGCAGCATAATCCAGATCCTGCCCAAGAAGGATCAAGCTCCCTCTGATGCTGCTTCTTTGTTCTCCCAACCTCATGGGCAATGCTGCCCACATTGAGGGTGGGTCTCAGCCTCGGCTTGCTGTCCCATATGCCCATCAATCCTAGAAACACCCAGAAGCCTCTTAATCCAATGAAGTTGAGATTCAGATTAACCGTACCAAGTCCACCCTTTGTCAACCTGACACCAAATATGACTCCTTACATCAGGTCTCATCTCCGAATAAACAACCACAAGGTCATAATTCCACCCAACATGATGTAACTGTCCATACAAGAAAAAACATACTAGTTCCTTCTCCAGAATAGGAGGGGAAAATCATGCCTTTGAGTGATGCTTTCTCTTCTGACATTCTGCAACTCAAATACTCTAATGTAGATTTAACATCACTTTAAACACCAATGATATGTCAGTCAACATTGTACTGTATGATGAGTACCTAACAGGACGGTAATAAACATGTCCCCTCGGTGCATGTGTAAACATGTACAAACTTATTCTTAACAGAATAGAGAAGAAATATCAATAGAAACTACAGCCCCCTTTTCTGTAACTGGCCACGTGGCTGTAGCTGGTATTTATAACCACCTTCTTCTACTACCCAGTAGTCCCTGTGCCTTCTGCAAGCACCTCAGCAGTCTTGACTCTTTACCTGGGGTGATCCACACCTGCATCCCTGAAGGATCTGAGACGTTTGTCGTCCTGCCTGGACTGGGTTGCCGTAGTTTCCCATTGATCTTAAAAACAGAACATGACAACTACAAGGGACACCCTAAGGGACCTCCCACACTCCAGGAGTATGCTTCCGACATCAACTGTGGAGTAACCGCCTGATCTCCTCTTGGTGATCTGCACCAATCACCCCACCAGCACCATATCTCCCTTATTAGCCTGTCACCTCAGACACGAGGAGCCCAAAGTGGCTGGAGAAAGTCTCAACTTCCAGCTTAAAGAAATAATTGTTATACCGCCTGGCAGAAGCATTTCTCCCTCTGGAACTAAGAGTTCTAGTCCCCAGAGCATAAGGCTGCAGGGCCGGGAGCAAGCACTTCACCAGAGGGTCACTAGGGCCAATGGTGAGTGGTGCCATTCCCGTTAACTTATAAGAAAGGCCCGGCTAAGACCGTCTTCTAGTCCCTTCTCCCCTGCAGAGAGGTGACCTATGTCGTGGTACAGGTGTTCCTGTCCCCCCGACTTTCCCTGAGGAACGTCCCACATTCATGTCCGGTGTATTTGCATCTCATCTTGGGGCTGCCTCTTCACTGACGTGGCCTAACACAGATCATGTCTCCAGAGAGATAAACACACATATTCATAAGTAGACGTGTGTATGAATGGCTCTAGCCTTTTATTTATAAAAACCAAATTGGAATCAACCACAAGACCCTGGCAGGGGAGTGAATAAACCCGGTGTGCCAGGTTGATACAATGCAATGCTATTCACCAATGAGAATGGATGAAGATGAATTCTTGGTGAATGTAGTGAATGGATATAAAGATATCATGCTGAGTACAAGGGACAGGCACAGAGGAGTCCCTAAAATGTGAATGTGTCGGTATGCAACCTGAACAAGCAGATCTCACCCGGACTCACCAGAGGAGACTGGTGTGGAGAGAGTCCTCCATCTAATGGAATTTTGTGTATGGACTATTTTATACACAGACTAAATCAACTTTAGCTATGATGTTGAGAAGGATTTTCTTTGATGGGTTCCCCCGCCCACAAGCATCTAACCCTTAATGAAGATTTGACTTGGTGAGTCTACTTCCACTATTTCCACTTCTTCCCACGACACTCTTGGTTTGCAGGCATCCTTTCTCCATCTGCAGAAATGCTGCACCCCGACCCCTGAAATGCAAGCTACAGTTTCCCGTGGGTCTCTAATCCAGAGCCTCCTCATACTCTTTGTGGTCACCAGGGACCCGAAGGCCAGTCTTTCACATTTTCTTGCAATTGGCTGAAGTAAAATTTGGATATAAGGACAGCACTTTCATTCTGACAGACAGCCACGGCTGTTGATGTGGCCTCAAACTGAGAGTGCTCTAAAAGGAACACCCTTGTGGGTCTCAGAAGATAAATCCACAAGTAGAGAAACAAAGGAGGTGTTTGTGCAAAGCCTAGAGTTCTGGTGACTGCAGTCAGGGTCACGGGTAGTGACCCCATTCCCAGTCCTGTGCCAATTGCTCTGCTGCATCGATTCACCTGCGGAAAGGAGACACCTCCTCTTACAGATGGTGGATGCGTACGCGTACCTTGCTCATGGTTACCAAGGTGGGGAATGGCAGAAGGCCATTCTCTAGCCTAATTTGACATCCGTGAACTTCTCCATGGCAGAAGCTTGGGCTCATTTATCTCTGTCCCCATTTCACCTAGTGTCTGATAAATGATGACTATTAGAAGAAACTGGGATAAATGAATAGTTTCTCAACAAAGGAATGGATGGTAGCAGGGCAGCTCAGACATCCCCGATTCTTTCCTGGCAAGTCATTACTGTGGGATCCAAGGTTGGACAGGACAGCAGGCTCAGGTCAGGAGGAGCAGTGAGACAGTCTGTGGGAGGGAGGGAAGAGCGGCTGCGGAGGCCACAGCACCCCGCCAAATTAGAGTGCCACCTGGATCTCTTCTCCTCTATTGAATTTCCTTGAAATCCCTGACACTCTGGGCCATTTAGTCATCGAGGCATAATGGTCCCCACAGCTCTTCCTCTCTTTTTTCCTCAGTCTGATAAGAATAGTGCAAACCCAAAAAGTGAGTGGGCTGGAGCCACCTGCAGCTGACTAGAGGTAAAACCAGCCGCATGAGCCAGGGATGCTCTCTCCCACTTCTTGGCATAATTGCCTCTGGAGAAATCCTGCCTCTGGGCACCTCATCTGAAGTCACCTCAGTTGTGTCCTGAGTGGATATGGAAGAGGTTTACTGTTGCTCTGCTGGGAGCAGGGTCGGAGGCTGGAGGTGGGGTCCTCCAGAGATGGCCAACACCTAGGAATCCCTACAAGCCAGATCCACTCCACAGAAACAGCCTCTACTCCACAAAGTTAAAGAAAGTTCTCCTTTTTGGAAAAAGTAAGCTTATATTAATGGTAACTTTACTGCTTTAGGAAGAAGATTCCTTATTGTGTCCATTGGAAACATTCACAAATCTCAAAAAGGCTCCTTGTGCTCCGTTGTGAAATGTTATGAATTCCCTGGGTCCGGTCACCTTCTTTCCTACTGTCCCCAGCTGTTCTGATAGGGGTTACACTAGTTACACGTTTTCCAAACCCTCAAATACACTCCTACCTTAGTGCTGATCATCTGCGCAGAAAGCCCTTCCCCGGGGCCTGTCCCCTGGTCACGGTGACTTACCTGTTCAAGCAACTTGTCCTAAAAGTGGGCCTCAGGGTCATTATACTTAGTTTGATTGCATTTATGACATTTGTACTCCCAGTCAGGGGGCCTCCCCTTGCTTCATTTTTATCAGCTTCCTTCATATTTATCAATAACATTGCTGCACGGCGTAAGTTATTTTCAGACAATAACGTGTGCTGTGAAGCGTGCCTTGTCAGTCCCACGGTGCAGCGTGGAAAGACGAGGGTGTTTGCATTCCCCTCAGGACATGGACGCCCAGTGACTAGGAGCTTTGTTTGGTTCTCTGCTGTATTTTTAGTTCCTGAAAAGATATTATAATATAAAACGTGTTTTTTCAAGTAGCATAGAGAATGCCTCACTTAATACACATTTTGGACATAGTTTTCCCTGTATTTCCCAAACTCTTCTCATTATTAATCCTCCAAGTTGGAGTTTCTGTTCACATAGAAAAAAGTGATGCTTATCATAAAACCAAGATTCATTGTGGAATTTTTTTTCTATATCATCATTGATTAAAAATAGTTATGTTAATTATCATTTGGATTGTTTCTAAACTCTAATGATCACCTAGAATAAATTCGACACTGGACTACAAAGATCACTGTTTTCTTACTGTCATTTTTTAAATGTTAGTGTTCCCCCATTTTTAAATGTTAGTGTTTTCAAATGTTAGTGTTCGAGACACTTGGGGATCTTTGTAGTCCACTCATCTTTTTTTGTAGAAACTTATCTTTTTTTTTTCTTTCATGGCTTTAACCTCTATACACCTAAATATCCCTTGCTCACTCGCCTGGAATTCTCTCAAAGGATTGCAGATTCCAGTACGAATGAATGGTCTCCTCTTACAAAACAGCTCCTCTGGATCCACATTCGGGCATCATGGTTTCCATATTCCTTGCTACGTCCAGGGCACCATTGTCTATGTAGTTCTCAAGTCGAGCTCAGAAGGAGCCTTAACATGCTCAGTTCTTTCTGGTTAGGTCCTCAGAATCCCAGTCTCAGTATATCCATTATTCTTCTTCCTAGATGTGGCCATAAACCCAATTCACCCTCACTGTCACTTCCACAGTGTTGACGGTGGACTTGGCTGCCTCCATGCACCCCACTTCACCCCCACTGACCAACGTCCTCCTTGCCACTCCTGTGCCTTCCCACAGGTTGGCCATGGCACACAGATCTGTGAGACCTTGGTCCCATTCTCTAGTCTAATTTGGCATCCGTGAGCTTCTCCATGGCAGAAGCTGGGGCTCATTTATCTCGGTCCCCATTTCACCTAGTGTCTGATAAGTGATGACTATTAGGAGAACCTGGGATAAATGAATAGTACGTAAACAAAGGAACGGACGGTAGCAGGGCAGCTCGAACATCCCCGATTCTTTCCTGGCAAGTTGTTACAGGAAGCTTCCTGGGGAAGAAGCAGCAGCCATAGGCTAACAAAGGATAAGCCTCCCCTGAACCACCTTTTAATAACAACTTACTGTATAAATAGATTATCATAGGTGACTCTGCAACAATATAGTCTAATAAAATTAGTACATTTACTGTAATAGAAAAATGTTCTCAAGAGGTTATGAATCTGAGAAAGTGTATGAATTTAACAGTTCAGCCATGTCGTAAATCCCTCTACTCAAGGTCACCTTCGAATATAGACTTCTGAATGCCCCTCGATTAACATCAGGGCTTTCATGCCCCAGAGGTGATGAAAGTAAAAATTCCTTTCCTTGTTCTCTGCCTTTGCTCTCCTGAAATCTACTTGATTGGAGAATCAGAGGCCTGTAATATGTTCAACTTTCTGTGCCAACACAGATGTGAATTCCATCCCTTAGTTCATCAAATTTAGTGAGTGCTTAAGAGATATTGAGGAATGATGGGATCTGGGGATTTAGGGCTGGGTAAGAAACAATGGTCTTGTTAAACACTCAGCCTCCCAGAAAGATCAGAGCCTTGCTGAATCCTGCTGACACAAGGTGGCCCTGGTCAAGGGTGGACAAGGGTGGGACAGGAACATTGTGTGCAACAGGGTCTTTAGAAGGTCACCACTCTAACTGGACATTGAAGTTCCAAGAAGATGTAATGTTAAGAGACCAGTTCGTCTTATTGTAATCCACTCCTTTTAATATTTATTTACTGATAGAAGCTTTTCTGCAAATTTCAGAAACTCATTATATCTTAAAGAGCGAGTGCTCTACAATAGCCACAGGATGCCACTCCTTTAATGACAAGATTGCACACTTCAAGTCACTCCCTAAGAATAATAAAACTTTATGGATTTGTTGGTGGGAAGTAAGAATTGTGCTGTATCAAGAGTAACTTATTCCATCTCTGACCAAGCTGGGATATGCAGTTTTCCACAAATAAGGTCAGTATTTTAAAAAATTCCTAAAAAGATCAATATGTGACTATGTATTTTATCAGAACTGAGCAAAAATCCTACCCTTTTTCTTCTGAATGGTTCTTTGATCAGCTTCCCCCTCTTAGACTTATTTTAGATTCTAATGGAGCTGGCGCTGGGTTAGCAGGGAGCCTGCATAAGGGATGTGGCACGGAGAGGGCCGGGGATGTCTTTGGCCCTGAAGCCAGACCCCTGATGTCCGTACCGCCTTCTGAATATCATTAACAGCAGAATGATAACTGGTGTTTCTTTTATGTTCTGAGTGTGTGCTTTCCATAGCTTATCTTCTTTTTTTCTGTTAATTCGGAAAAGAAGCAATTGTGTGAATATCATCGATCTACATTTTCAAAGGCAGGGTACTCATGAGATAAGTAGGTCACACTAACTTCTGTAACATCGAATGCTGATTTCCAGAAGAATGTTTTCTTTTCAGTTGTTTAGAAATTTCTGAAAAATTACCCAGTTTCAAGTTAGAAAATCTGTCTTTGGCTTCAATATATTCCTTTTAAAAAAGCAATTTAAGATGTTTGTAACAGGGGCTGGGGATGTGGCTCAAGCGGTAGCACGCTTGCCTGGCATGCGTGCAGCCCGGGATCGATCCTCAGCACCACATACAAAGATGTTGTGTCCGCCAAATACTAAAAAATAAATATTAAAATTCTCACTCTCTCTCACTCTCTCTTTAAAAAAAAAAAAAAGATGTTTATACATGTCCAATTCAAAGCCAATAGAAAGTTTCAACTTTCAATCCTTGGAAGATATCATCCACATTTCATTACGTACTATGAAAATAGTGTTTGATTGATTGATTGATTGATGGATTGAGTTTTTCTTTTTTATTTATATATGACAGCAGAATGCATTACAATTCTTATTACATATATAGAGCACAATTTTTCATATCTCTGGTTGTATACATAGTATATTCACACAAATTCATGTCTTTATACATGTACTTTGGATAATAATGATCATCACATTCCACCATCATTAGTAACCCATACCCTCTCCCTTCCCCCCAAAAGCCTCTGCTCTATCTAGAGTTCATATATTCCTCCCATGCTCCCTCTCCCTATTCCACTATGAATTAGTCTCCATATATCAAAGAAAACATTTGGCATTGGTTTTTTGAGATTGGCTAACTTAGCATTATCTTCTCTAACTCCATCCATTTACCTGCAAATGCCATGATTTTATTCTCTTTTATTGCTGAGTAATATTCCATTGTGCATATATGCCACATTTTTTATCCATTCATCTATTGAATGACATCTAGGTTAGTTCCACAGTTTTGCTACTGTGAATCATGCTGCTATAAACATTGATGTTAGTGTGTCCCTGTAGTATGCTGTTTTTAAGTTCTTTGGGTAAAGACCAAGGACAGGGATAGCTGGGTCAAATGGTGGTTTCATTACCAATTTTCCAAGAAATCTCCATACTGCTTTCCATATTGGCTGCACCAATTTGCAGTCCTACCAACAGTGTATGAGTGTACCTTTTCCCCCACATCCTCGCCAACACTTATTGTTGTTTGTATGCATAAGACCTGCCATTCTGACTGGAGTGAGATGAAATCTTAAAGTGGTTTTGATTTGCATTTCTCTAATTGCTAGAGATGATGAGCATTTTTCACGTATTTGTTGATTGATTGTACATCATCTTCTGAGAAGTGTCTCTTCAGGTCCTTGGCCTATTTATTGATTGGATTATTTGCTTTTTTGGTGTTTAACTTTTTGAGTTCTTTATATACCCTAGAGATTAGTGCTCTATCTGATGTGTGAGGGGTAAAGATTTGCTGCCAAGACGTAGGCTCTCTATTCACCTCACAGATTGTTTCTTTTTCTAAGAAGAAACATTTTAGTTTGAGTCCATCCCATTTATTGATTCTTAATTTTAGTTCTTGTGCCACAGAAGTTGAATATTGTGTTTTATTCAGATAAATTAATGCTCAACAGTATATACGACCTTTAAAAAGAGATATGACATCCTCATCTAATGATCTAATGTAGGCATATCCATTTTTTATGGACTCCCTATGTCGTTAAAAACATCTTTGAGATATTTTTCCCCTAACCTGTTGGGTAAATTTGAACTAAATTGTAGTTCAGGATACCTAAATATGATCATTTCATTTTTCCTATTTTTTTTGAATTTTACATAAAGCATTATTTTAAAAAATTCTCCAGTCACCCTTATTACAATAACTGATAGTCTTGTAATGCTAACAAGTTTTTCTCTATTTTGTATTGAATGAAAAAACTAAATAGTTCTTTAAAAAAGAAAATTTGGAAAATACAGAGATTAGAAAACACAACCCCACGAGCCTCTCCCGTTACGTATAACACAGCCCACGCTCCTGGCCACTCTGCTGTTTGGAAACTTCTGTGCAATTACCAGTGTTGAGCTGCGGTCTGAATGTGGTTTGCTGCCTCTGAAGCTCCTGTTGGAGCTTGGTGCCCTCATGGCAGTGCAGGGCTGGGGCTAGGAGGAGTCAGGTCTCTAGGAGGGACAGGGTCAGTGACCCTGAGAGCAGCGTGGGGTGAAGGGAGGCTGCGCCTTGGTTTGTCTCTTTTCCAGGCCTGGCTTGCTCTTCGCTCTCCATCCTGAGCTGAAGTTGCAGGAAGCTCACCAGAAGCTCAGCTGATGCTGGTCCCCATCTCTGCTATGTAACAGAAAATGGAGTCAGACAGTATATAAGCGCCAGATAACATTTATAAAAAAGAGAGATGATGCTGTTTTCTGCTAACCTAGGGTGTGCGGCGCTCTCTCGGCGGAGGGTGTCATTCCTTGGCACCGCATGCCACTGGATGGAGGAAGGCACCAGTGGGTCTCCACGTCTCCTTTGTCTTAGCTTTTGTTTCTTCCTCTCCCCTTTCTCCTTTGTCTCTCACTCTCACCTCCCTGTCTTAGTCATTCCAATGATGAACAAAAGAGGCTTCATAGCAGAAAGAATTCAGAACATGGAAATCCAACATAGCCTGGTAACCCTGGAGTAAAACGTGTTAAGGTGTGTGCTGAATACGTGGGCCAGCCTTCCCTTCCAAGGTGCATCCACAATGTTCACGCAGACTCCTCTCCCCATCAGCCCCCGAGGACATTGGCCATGTGGAGTATATTCAGAGACAAAGAACAAATCTGACGCCCAGGGTGAGAGAGGCCTGAGGGTTTAGACCTAGAGGGGCCTGTACGGCCACCCATTGGTGGCCTCCCTCCCCATAGCTGCCTTTCTCAACTCTCCAAATAGCAGAAAAATAGTGGATAAAATCGAAGTTTCCCCAAGAAAATAAACAGCTTTTAAGTCAAGGTGATATTTTACTTCAAGCATTAAAAGCTTGAAAAAAAAGTCCTGGAATCTGTAGAGGGGATTTGCTGTGTCTTTGATCTTCCTCCGTCTGAATGTTTCTCTATAGATGATAGATATATGGATCATATGCATATTGCATATAAACATGTGTGTTTTCATTTAGTGGTAGGACTTTACTGGGTCAGTATCTCCATCTTTCAGAGGCCCAGCGGTTTCTATTCAGAATGAAATGGACCACAGTAACAGACAAAGGCCTGTTGGCAGGCTGAACAAGGCACTACAGCTTTCGGTGAAAACAAAGGGTCCAAATGCTGAGAGACGTCGCTGGCTCTGGGTTTCCACGTGCGAATTCACTGGGCTTGCAGGAAGGCTTTCTGTGGTATCTGTTTCTTGAAGCAGGCTGCTTCCCGTCTTGTTTGAAGCCACGGTTATGAGTGGTGCCACTTTGCAGGAGTGGCTGGCCTGGTGCGCTCAGAGTGTATTCATTTATTTATTTTTTGGTACCTGGGATTGAACTCAGGGCCACATCCCCAGCCCTAAAGTGTTTGCATTTTATTTAGAGACAGGGTCTCACTGAGTTGCTTAGTGTCTCACTTTTACTGAGGCTGGCTTTGAACGCATGATCCTCCTGCCTCAGCCTCCCATGCCACTGGGATTCCAGGTGTGCACCACCACACCTGGCATATTCATTCCATTTTTTTAAATTGAAACTTTCTTTTCTAAAACTCCTGCTAATTCTTGAAGCATTTTGCTTTTCTGACAGCCTTCGAAAAATCATCAGGAAGATTTTCAAGGGAAACATCACCTTTGAAATGTCAGTCTTTGAGTTTCAACATGGCTGCGCGGGTTCCTCTCCGGCAGTGCGGAGCACTCCCTCCACTTTATCGCGGGCGATTCTGTTATCATCATGGACATCAAGGAACTGTTGGCAGAAACTCAGGTCCTACTGAGGCACTTAGGGCTTTCTGCCTGTGCATTAAGTGATTCCAGACCCCAGGGTTCCCCCGCTTTGTTGGGTAATTTACCTGTCTCCTCCTTCCAGCTGGTTGGTTACTGCTTGCTGTTATCTCAGCCTCCTGGCTGCTAATCTGCTTGGAGCTGGGAAATGAAGTCAGCAAGATATTTCCATTGCATAAAATAAGAATAAATAGGTATAAAGTGAGAGAACATGGGTCTCACCGTAAGTAGTATTCATGGAATATATTACATAGTGTGATATCAAGAAAGCCATGTGGTGCAATCATAGTGTAACTTTGGTGCTAAAACTTTAAATGTTTTTTTTTTTTTTTTTTAGATTCCATGATGCAAACTGATAGTACCTTTGAGAAGAACTTTGACCCACTTTCGAAGCAGTCTGACGTTTATTTAAGAATTCAAAACTGCAAAAACATTTGGTTTGGGCATGGGTAAATCACATATTAAAATATAAAATTATGAATGTGGAGAAACACAGCACCCACCTGACCATGGCCATCCCTAGACAGGAAAAGGGGTATCTTCCCATTTATCTGTATGAATTTGCTCCATAAAAGCAAAACAAATAATAGTAAAAATGAAATATAATAATAATACAAGGAAGCATCAGCAACAACAAATAATAAGCATCTAAAAAAATAAGGACTTCCCAATTCTGAAAGGTACTATATATTTTTTTAGGAAGTTCTTACATTCATTTTTTGTTCCTTAAGTGTTTATTTTCCATCAAACATATACACATACGTATGTAGTTGTAAGAGGCAAATGCTTACAAGATCATATGATATGCCTGTTATGTATATATTTGTATATATATATATATATATATATAAATTTGATATATATATCTATATACATATATTCATGTATATATCTCTTCCAGTCCTTCCCACTCCTAATTTCTTTTTTTAATAATTTTTTTTTAGTTGTGGATGAACACAATACCTTTATTTAATTTGTTTTTATTTTTATGTGGTGCCAGGGATTGAACTCAGTGTCTCATGCATGCTAGGCCTGTGCTCTCCCACTGAGCCACAACCCCAGCGCCCCCACTCCTAATTTCAAAGGCACTTCCTTTCAACTGGTAGTTGATACCATCATGCATATATATTATCTCTATCTGTGTTCCTAGAACATGTCTAGATTGCATGTGTTGATTTTTCAGTTTTGCATATCAATTGACTTCCTGCAGCAGAGGAGCTGAGGTCTGCTCCCTAAGCCTTCTGAAAGAGCATGCCATTCCTGTAAACAAGCTCACAGTTTGTTTCCATTTAATCCCATTCTTTTAATATTTATCATAAATTTTCTTTGAAAGCAGTTCAGGGTTTTTCCGCTTACTTACAACTGTACTGTGACATGCTGCGACTTTTTCCATTTATTTCACAGATTCTTTGCTTGAATCATGCATAAGTCTTCCCTTACTCACAGGCATTTCTGTTTATCTTGAGCTTAACTACAGAAGTGGTCTTGCTGGACCATAGGCAGCTGATGCAATATCAGCCTGTGCTTCAGGGAGACTGTACTGTGTCACCTCCGTGGCCGTGGGTGAGATTGGTGAAGTCACCACATGTTTGTCAACCCTTGGGGTTATCTGCTTTTGACTCTCGCCATACTGGTGCAAACCCAGGGCTGCCTCTCTGTGGTATGCAGATGTGCATTTCCTGATGGCTAGTTTGGCGTGCGTCTTTTCATGTGCTTATTGGCAACTTTCACAGCTTTTAAAGTAATGTCTATTAGCAGAACACAACAGACACTAGTATGGCAATATGTAAATCAATGGATGTGTAACTGATGTGATTCTGCAATCTGTATATGGGGTAAAAATGGGAGTTCATAACCCACTTGAATCAAAGTGTGAAATATGATATATCAAGAAATATGTAATGTTTTGAACAGCCAACAATAAAAAAATAAAAAATAAATAAATAAAAATAAAGTAATGTCTATTGAGATATTTTGCTCATTTTTAAATGGCTTATTTGTCTTTTTATTACTGAGGTACATGTTTTCTTTATATATTCTAGGTGTGAGTTCTTTTTATATTTATACAATACACTGCAGATGTCTCCTCCTCTTCTGAAGGTGTCAGTTCCCCTCTTCCATGAGTACTTGAAAGCACAATGATGTTTAGTTTTGATGATGTTCAATGGATTCTTTTTTCCTTTTGCTGCTGGACCTGTTTGGTGTCCTACCCCAGAATCTGAAGAGTTTAATCTAAACATCCACAATGGTTTCTGTGAAATGACTTAAACAATTTAGTGTATATTAACTTTTAAAATTTATATACTATTCTTCAAGGTCTATCTTGTCAGGATTCACAATTCTCTGTGAAATAATAATACTTAATGGATATGTGGTAGTGTTTATGTGAAGAAATCCTTTGTAATAGAAGTCCCCAGGATTAACTATGAGATTTGCTCAGATGGGACAGGTAGATCTGGCACAGCATAATTATCTTCGAAGCACATTTAACATGACAATTTTGTATTCATGTATATGCTATTTAGGCAATATTTTTCAATATTCAGGAGTCGCAAAATGTTTATTTTATTTCCCTTTTGGAGCAAAACATTTGTTCTTTCAACATATGTCTTCTATGTTTTTAAAACACTTCATTATCTTCCTATGGTTAATAAATATTAAAAGCAGATAAATCTCTGCACTTATATTCCATTTTCAAGGTATTTCTGCCTGCATTTCATTTTCCCTGGGCTCGCCCGTGGCCACCTGTCCTTATTTATTACCCATCAGGTGATCTTTATCTTGGTCTCTGGTGACGTTATTACTGAGCTTGGCCTGAGAGCCATTATTCAATCATGTTGCAATAAATGAAGTTGAACATGCCATTGAAGGACAGATGCTGAAATCAGAAGCCAGAAGAGAAAGGGTGGTGAGACCCAGGGTGCAGCTCTTACAGAACACAGGTAGGAAAAACCAGGGTTTGGGGGTTTTCAACGGAAGAGGAGAAAAGCTGAGCCACGGTGGAGAGCTGGCCTTCCCACCCAGGCAGACTGTGACGTCAGCATCAAAGGTGGAAAAACAGGAAGGTGCAGAGGAGAGCTCAGCCCAGGCTGGAGGAACACAAGGCCAGGAGAGGCGGAGGGAGGAGAGTCCTGGGGTGGTCACCAGGGTGTTACGGGAAAGGAAGTCACACAAAGTTACACATTTGCTCACTGAGCTTGTTTTCTCAGCACGGTGGTGCAATTCTGTCGTCCCTACAGACAGGAAAAAGACACAGCACAAATAAGAAGTAAGAAAGGATCCCAAGGAAAAACTGCATTGTTAACCCAGAGGAAAGACAAGAGTATGCTGGGAAAATCAGTCTGAAGAACGGACAAAATGTGCAGGGTCCTGAAAGAAGGCCTGGATTCTCACCCAGCATCAGAAGTCACACCTTATTAATGCTGATTTCACAGTATAGATAGGGCCTATGGCTGTGTGACATGTGGCCATTAGGAGAAGCCAGGTGAAGGTTTTTATAAATTAATGTATTTACCTCAAAATAGCATGACTTCAAGATTTAAATATGATAATGCAGAATACTTAGAATCCGGAATCTCCCAACGTAATTTGGTTGATTTGGACAAAAAAAAGCTTTTGTAGACATTACTCTAGAATATAGGTATTTGTTTTCCACATTAGCTACTAGCGTTGATTTTACTTATTTACCTACTTATTTGCAGTGCTGGGAATGGAACCCAAGACCTCACCCAGCAAGTGCTTTACCACTGAGCTACATTCTCAGCATCATCGATATATACTTTTTAACCATTCTTTTCTTTTTGGAATTCAGTATCTTAGAGATTCTCATATGTACAGTTCAAAACGTTCTCACATAAGATACTAGGCATTTTATTTTTATTTCATGCTTATTATGAATTCGTTTCAAAAATATTTTTATTGAAGTTCAAAAATACATTTTATGAAGTAGATATTTTATTCATGAAATCAATGTGCTTTCAGAATCCTTTTCTTACATTGCTAGATAGCAAATGAATTCATTAATGATTAATAAAATCACTCATTAATGATTAATAAAATGATTAATGATTAACAAAAGAAAAAATCTCCTCCCCCAATCCAAAATGGAACAGAAACTGTACATTAATTTTTCACAACAATTATAGAAATACTTGCTGTTTAAACTGCCCACCTCAGTCCCAGGTAATGACTGCTGCGTTTTCTGTCTTTCTATCTAGATTGGCACTTTCAGGGCATCTTCTGTATATGAGCATATGATATGTAGACCCTCATGCCTGGATTTTTGCGCTTAGCCTAAGGCCTTTGTGGTTCCTGGTGATGTGCACGCTTGGTGCTTTGTTCCTCTCTTTGTGAAGAGTGGTCCACAGCACGACTGTTCTGGTTCATTGATCCATTCTCCAAGTAAGCCTTGAGTTCCTCTTGTTGGTGGTTGTGAATGGGGCCGCCATGTGTCTCTGTGCAGATAGACACTATTCTCTTCCTGAGTAAGAACATTCCACTAATCTTTCTTACTTTAGCAAATACCTGCATGTAGATTTTGCATTTTTGTAGTTCCTTTCCTGTTTATTATTTTTGAATACTTGGCTTATATTTCCCAATCTAAATTTGGCCATCAACTTCAAAACCATTGGCATTTCAAGACCAGTATTAAGAAAATATCTTTCCTGAATTAAATCACACACTAATATTTAAGATTTTCATGTCTTCCAATTGATTTTTAATGAGAATTTCTACTTTTAGTAAAAAAAAAAAAATTCTGAGAAACAAGCAACATTGTCAGAAAGATTACAGTAAATAATCCCAGGTATAAAGTTTTAAAATAGTTTAATTATCTGAAAGTAGTTATAAATAGAGTTGTTTTCTAAAACACTAGAGGTAGTTTGTCTGCTTTATTTTTAATGATATAGAAACAAAACCATCATCTTCTATTTATAAGTTATGACAAACTTGTATTCTTTAAAAATAAATAATCAGAGATAGAGTGTGTGCGTATCAACTGAGTTGTAGGATCACGTACTGAAAAGTTCATGGGATAATTCCCCCATGGTGTTTACAAGGTAAGCACCATATTTTCATATATGTTATTTGTATTTGCCAAGTATGGTGGTTTCAAAACCTTAATCACAGAGTCTGCTTTCTCTTCAGAGTCAGATCTGCCATGCCACTTGGCTAGTAATGCTAATAATTGTGAAAACACCTATTGTGATGTATCAAAACCACAATAAATGGTTGTCCTGATGAACACTTAGCAAGTGGCTCCTCTTTCTTACTCTGTATCATTATTTTCCTGCTTGTCTGCCTCAGTGCCGTCATGCCTAGGTTCTTCCCAGATCCAGGAACACCTTGCCCTCCACTGGTCCTGTTTTGTGAAGTTCTTCTGCTATTTTTAGATGTTCTGTATTTTAAATTCTTTTTCACCAAAGGTAGAAAGAAGACTAATTTCACTAATCACCCTCCGTGTCTTTGGAATATCACAACAATGCTGCAAGTCAGATACAGATGTTTTGCTCTGTTGGGCTGCCATAAAAATTACCCCAGACAGGGATGCTCATACATATACACAGCAAGCTTTACTTGTGTGGAGGCTGGAAGCCCACCAGGCAGGAGCCTGCAGATTTGCTGCAGGAGGCCACTTCCTGGTTCCCAGGTGATGTCCCCTAGCTGCTGAACTCACTCATAAGGACCTCATCGTGGTTCTTCAGCATCTCAGGAAGGCTCCACCTTCAAACAACATCTCCCTGGGGTTGCGTTTCAACATATGGATTTGGAGGAACATAAGCATTCAGTCTGCAACAACATGCAAATAAGAAAATCCTGGTTCAAAAAAATGAAATTAAACACTGAAGGACACATAGGTATAGGAAGGGCAGAAGTGTACACTTCTGTCTAACTCATGGTTAGGTTGTGTTCATATAGTCACTTGTACTAAATTTAAAAAAATGGCATTTTTGAAATTAGAACTCATATGGTTTATATATTTTAAAAAATAGAAGAAAACAAAATTTCATTTTATGTGAAAATATGACATTTATAGCTATATAAGGTATTCACTTAAATATAGAAAAAAAATCCTAGAATATATTTCAATTATAATTATTTTACAGTCTAGATTTTAAGAAGTTAGATGTGTTCACAACAATTAGCCTAGAAAACATCATAGGCTATGGTTATTTTTCTTAAGTGTTACTTTCATTCAATGCTTATTTTATATTAGGTCTGATAGGTGTGTATACATAGAAAGAAATTTCCAGTGTTGATGTGTTTTACACAGCAAGTAAGATCTTGTTTAGGAGAAATCTGGCCCCAGCATTATTTGTGTGACCTAAGGCACAGTATTTGATAAACTCCTCAGTTTCCTATTATGCAAGGGATAGGGTGACCGTCTTTGTCTGATAGGTCTTAAAGAGAATCAGCTACAAGAAATGACTCCAAGTCTCCAGGTCTCCACTGCAGGAAGCCGAAAACTTCTCTTCTACTTTCATCATCTCCGCTGGCTTTTGACTTTTTTCCACTACAGAAGCAAAATTTCATCTGTTTTATGCGCGCACGTGTGTTTGTGTGTGTGTGTGTGTATGTTGTTGTTGTTGTTGTTGCTGCTGCTGCTGTTCTTCTTATTATTTTTGTTTATTCACAAGTCCCAGAACATTTTTCTAGCCATATTTTCTTTAATTTCCAAAGAAATTATTTCACCCCCCAAACATACCTAACTTAAATGATTATAGTAATACATTAATCTTCTCATTAGACTGAAAAATGGCTTCAGTTGTGTTAGAGAATGGGTGAGAGCTCCTTGGCTATTACAGACAGCATGTTAGTGACCAGGGAGACTACCATTACTGTCTTCCTCTTCACAGCCACCGTCGTCCTGACCTTTCAACATATAACACATCAGAGTTCTGTGCTTGTCACCGCACCACCATCTGATCTGCCAACAACTCTGGAGTTGAGCAAGGGAGCTGTCATTGTCCTTATTTCAGGGATTGATGGCTGCAGAGCCCTTAGTATCCCTTATAGCTACTGTATGGAGTATACATACATCATCCTGTAGGTAATGGAAATTTAGTATGCCCGGGTTTTAACTTCAAACCTATGACTCGGTTTCAATCAAAAACAGTTTCTAGGGGTGAGATGGAGTAACAACCTCTACATTTACAAACAAAACATGAACACAAAATATGAAATTGCTCTTTTCAACCACCAGATGTCAAACCATATGGGACAGTGGTCACCAAAAGACCAGAAAAGAAAAGATAAGCCCTACAACTTCCTCAGTTGGCTTGTCTGTCTGCACCTGCAGTGCAGGGAGGGAGCAGGGCGAGTCTGGCACAGGCTCTGAGTTGGGCAGCTGTGGCTGAGGGTGCAGGAAGTGAAGGTGGGTAGAATCAACAAGGAGAGAGTCACAAAGGGAGAGTGACAGAGGCACAAGTTCCAGATGTGACAGAAGGTCCCCTGGTGCACTCAGCAGAGCATGGCCCAGGCTTCAGGTGTGGAAACCACCCCAAGAAGCAGGAGCCCCACCAAATCACTGTCTCCCCTTCTTTTCAGCAGATTATTAGAAGACCTAACCAGAATAATAAGGCAAGAAAGAAAATAAAGTCATCCATGTAGGGAAGGGAGAAATGAATACCTCTGCTTATTACACTGCCTTATATGTTAATTATATGTGTATATATAAATTCACTGCAAAATACTGTTAAGCTAAAACAGTAAAGTTTTAAGTTATGAAATCAACATGCAAAAATCATAGTGTTATTAGACACTAAAAACAACCTGCGATGAAATAAATTTTTAAAAATCCCATTTACAATTGCATAAGAAGTAAAATGAAATGAAATACTTAGGAGTGGATTTAACCAAGGAGGTGAAAAATCTCTACACTGAAAACTACAAAACAAGAATGAAAAAAAACTGAAGAAGAGATACATAAATGGAAATATATCCCATGTGCATGAATTTAAAAATTAAGATTTTTAGAATGTCCGCACAAATAAGGTAATCTGCAAATCCAGTGCAATTCTCGTTCAAAGTTTCAATGTTCTTTTACACAGAAATAGAATAAACAATCCTAAAATTTGTATGAACCCAGAAAAGACACTGAATGGACAAAATAAACTTGAGAAAAATAAACAAAACTGGGGGTATCTTACTCCACGATTCCAAAATATATTAATTATATTATGAAGCAAGTATAACCAAAACAGCACAGTACTGGCATAATGACACAATCAATAGAAAGTCCTGAAAAAACCCAAGTAATTATGGTCAATGGGGTGTTGACATGGGTATCAGGAGTGCAGGGGGCGAAAGGGCAGAGGCAGGAGGCCTGGGGAACTGTGCACATACCTTGCACCACATGAAAGCTAAACTCCAAATGGATAGAACACTTAAACCAAGACCTCAAACAGTGTCACTGTGGAGCAGAACAGAGGAGAAGCTCTGTGACATGGGACTTGGCGGTGATTTCTCAGACAGGACCCCAAAAGCACAGGCCAGAAAAGCAAAAATATGGGATGGCTTCAAAGTAAGAGCTTCTGCAGAGCAGAGGAGAAAACTCGGAAACTGAAGAGAGAGTATTGGCAAATCATAGCTCTGCTTTGTGACTAAAACCCAGAATATCTAAGAACCTAGACATTTTAAGAGCTGGAAGACAAATACCCCATTAAACAATGGTAAAGGATGTGAACAGGAAGATATAGGCAGCGGATGTATAACAATACCCTCAGCTCTAGCCACCAGGCAAATGTAAGGTAAGACCACAGGGAGGTGTCACTGCCCCTGGGTGGAAATGCTACTATAAAACAGATGAAGGAAGCAAGTGCTGAGGAAGATGGGAGGAAAGGGAGCCCAGGACAGGCTGAGGGGAGTGTTACTTAGTAACATAAATATTAACATGTTACTTAGTAATATAAATATGTTATTTAGTAACATAATAGTAACATAAATAGTAAGGCGGTCTTCAAAGCCCCAGAAATAGAACCATGTGATTCAGCATTCCAACCTGTATACATAGGCAAAAGAATTGAAATTAGTGTACCAAAGATATATGAGCACTCCCATGTTTCCTGAGCATTATTCATAATAGCCTAAAGGGTTGGATAAACAAGGAAAATGTGTCATATGTACACAGTCCAATACTATACAGCCTTTAAAAAGAGAGACATTCTGTTACTCACAACAACAGAGAGATCTGGAGGATGTCTTGTCAATTGAAATAAGCCAGGCACAGAAATAAAAACATTGCATCATCTTATTTATATGGGAACTTCAGAAAGTTAATTAGTCTCATAAGGTATTACCGAATGCGGAGGGATAGGGAAAAAGCAGGGGCTCAACAGAGGGTACGAGGCTTCAGCCGGACTGGAGGAATAAGTCTCAATGATACACCGCACTGCATGGTGCTCGGTGTTGTTAATAATATATTGTATAATTCAAATTTGTTAGGATAGAGTTTTAAAGTTCTCAGTGCAGAGGAATGATAACTTGAAGAGCTGATGCGTGTGTTCATGAGCTTGCCTGATGGTCCACAATGTGTATAGACATCACATTTCACCACATATATATAATTATCACTTGACAATTAAAATGAAATAAAAAAATATAAAAAGATGATTATCATCACTAGCCAATATAAAAAAAATGCAATTAAAGCCAAATGAATTATCATCACAGATCTTTTAGAACAGCTAACAATACATAAAACAGGCAAAGCAGCCAGTGGCAAGGATGTGGAGGGACTGGTTCACCCGAATTTCACTGGCAGGAATGTGAGTGATACGAGGACTTTGGAAATGAGGCTGGCAGAGGTAAATGTGCCTACCCTGAGATCCAGCCAGTGCTTCCTAGTTATTTCAGAGAAAAAGTAAACATATTTCCATGTAAGATCCATGTATGCATGCATTAATATTTACAGCAGGCTTATTTTAAGGACCCCAACTGACATAGTCCAAGTGTCCACCAGCAAGTGATACATAAACAAATTATGGTATGTGGACATGACACATGGGACTACTCAGCAATGTGTGGGGTGAATAAGCGCACACTGTCTGGAGTTTCACAATATTGGATAAAAATCAAGGAAGGGAGCAATCGAAGAGGAAGAAGGCACATAGTACATTTGTTAAAATGACATGATTTTGTAATGTGTTTTAAAGCTGCCATCATGCATGTCACTTAGGAAAAACCATTTCAGCTGAATGAGACAGTCAACATTTACCTGAGCTCATTGATCCTGTGAATTTTGCCAGCCTTCTCAATCGGGTCCAGCTATTGCTCATTAATAAGATGTTGGAAATGAAATCAGACTTACTTCCATCCTGGATTCTGCCATAACAAGACCCAAGTGTCTAGGCTCAGGTTCTGCAATGTAAGGGTTCGACTTTGGAGCACTATTTTAAGAACACTGCACAACAATGTGTTTCAGTGAGGGTGTGAGAAATGCTTTATTTTTATATGTGAATAAAATCTTTAAAAATTATCTCTGGTTTAGTATTCCCTTACGAAGCTTTGGAAATAGTCAGAAGTCATGGAAATGTACAACAATAACAAGGTTTGTTATTCACATTCTGTTGTTGTCTAGAAATGAATCTTGGGTTCTTTTCCAAAAGATTTTTCTTAAGGACTTTTCAATCAGTGTACTAATTTTCCCAGCAATGCCAAGAGAACACTTTTTAAAATATATCTTATGATTTTCCAAAGTTGAATAATATTGTGATGTAACTATCCAGTTACTCTTCTCCGGGGATATTCTACTAGGTTAAATCACTCGAACTCTCATGCTGCATGAAAATCAGAGGAAACTAGTCATAGAGAATACAAAGTTATTTGCTGAGATTATTTTGACATTTCTCAAAAAGCAAATTATTCAGACTATTTTTTTTAACATTATGTACTATACAAATACACTTGGTGGGAATTGCCAGTTTTGTATTGGACAAGCAAGAGTTATGGAAAGTAGATTTTTTGCAAGATCATAGTGTAGCAATCTCTGTCCCATGATGTGTCCTAAATTGCACACTTAAAACTATGACCAGCATATGTTGAGGCCTCCAGACATATTTGGTGATGGAAATCCTTTGATGTGACCTTGGTTGTTAGGGTTGAATGGTTATTCTCCTAGGCAATATACTTCCAACACAGAGGCCATATCACGATTTGCTGTTTACATCTATATAGTGTATTACATATTTTATATATCGATTACCACCAAGTTGACATTTATAAAGACATGCTTTCAATTACAAAATTAAATCAACCACACTGGGGGCATAAAGAGCAATGAAACAGAAAATGCCAGGAGAGGGCCCATGTCTAGGGAAGCAGACAAGTTTCAGAACCCCGGAGACTCCCAGCCAGGGAGGATCGATAGGCTTGACAGGACTTCAAACACCAAAGTCTTGTTTTTCTAACATTTTGCTTCTCTTTTTCTTCCAATTACCTAATTCTAAATTTCCTAAAATTAAAATCATGTCTCCTACCATCACATCCAAGTGAACATTAAGTCCACAATATTTTCACAAGTGTACACACTCCATATAGAACATTTTCAAGGCCTTTCAAATTTGTTTTCTAAAATTTTAAATAAAACTCTATAATTTATAATGCAACAAAATTTCATGCATTGTCATGGAAGTTTGATATTCTGCTAAGATACCTCCAGGTACCAGAAATATTCCCAGCCAAGGGCCCTGAGAACTGCTTAGATGGACAAGGACACCCCTCAGAGAACTGCATACAGGTCTCCACTTCAGGGACAGTTCCCTGGGCACAGCCTGGACCCATCTCCCATGGGATTTGTGGCTCTGAGGTGTAGTACTATTTTCAGTTTCCTCACCCTTCCTCCTGATCTTTCTGGTCAGTTGACGGAATGTCTGCCTGTGGATTTGACCTCAGGAGTAGGTTCCACTGAACACCCCAGCCAAGTGCTTGCATATTTGAACCTGAACCCTTCCTTCTGCCAGGAGGTGCCCAATACCACGCTGCCCCAGGCCTGGGGAGGCCACACTCATCAGCCCACTACTTCAGGTCTTTCCTCTTCAAGTGTGTGCTATGTCCTGAAGGTCTGTCCCACCAAAACCTACCTGGAAGCCTACCTTCAGGGGACTGTATTAGGACATGGGGCCTCTGTGGAATTAGTTAAGGTGCAATTAGGTCAGGAGATGAGTCTGATGGGACCAGATTATTGTCCTGGTAACTGGCTCCTTCTGTATTGTGTGACCACCCATAATCCAGGGAGAGAGTCTCCCCAGAGCTCAGCACTCTGCTCCTTAGATCCTGGATGTACAGCCTCTCGAGGAACAGGCAATCAAGTCCTGCCATTTGAGCCACCCAGGCCGTATCAATTGCTACATGAGCAACAGTACTTTGGAAATGGGCAGACTCACTAGTTCCCAGCAATGGCTCCCCCAGTGATATTACTATACAACCATGATCCCTGCCTACAGTAGATTCTACACTGGGAGTTCAAAAGCATTGTCTTTTCTGGTGCACAGGTTTCTCCAGGTAGAGACTCTTGTTCTTCTGTGTGTTCGAACTTCTCTTTGCTCTCTGCCATGATTATTCTCTCTCTCTCCACCTTTGTTTTCCCTCTCTCAATATTACTGGGTCCTTATTGGTCCATTTGCTCGTGCAATTTGTGATTCCCTTAAACAAAATCCTGCTGCTGCCTCAGGTCGCATGGCATGGCTCCAGGTGTGAGAACCGTAAGCCTGTTCTCACCTCCTCTGGCATGGCCCACTCCTCTGGTTTTGAGTATTTAGACTGGAATGAGTCCTTTTATAAGGAAACAGTGCCTCATTCCATGGTGCTGCTTTAGTTTAACAATAAGACTCTATTGTTCTTAGTCTTTTTAGTGGCTATACTAGAATTTAGATTTTTTTCTTTTCTTTTTTCTTTCTTTCTTTCTTTTTTTTCTTTTGGTACCAGCAGTTGAAACCAAGGGCACTCAACTCCATCACAGAATTCTCTTTAATGTAAAACACTTCACAAATCCCCTGATTTTCTGTACCAGGTAAGTTTACCTAAGTTTGAAAATATACTGATGAAGAAATGTGGAAAAGTCTTAGTTTTTAAATTCAAACTATTTAGTACTTAGAGGCCATTAAGATTTCCCATTACTTCCTTCATATGGCTTAGGAACTTCCACGGTTTCCAAGAAAAAATACTTTTATCCAACTGTTCACATGCACTTGTGTTTCAGCTGTAATATCCAATTATCCTTTCCTGTTTACAGTATGTAAAGTCATGTATCACTTTCATTGATTTTTCTTTTTCCTGAAATTTTGCTTTATTCTCCATCAGTCTTTCCAGGATCTTGCAGATTTTCTCTGTTTCGTCAAAGAGCGGTGCTCTTCACAGGACTGTATATTGTTTTTATCTCTTTAGTGTCTGTTCTAATTTTCTTTATATTTTGTCTTAATTTTCTGCTATCTTCCTAAGATTTTCAAATAAATATTTAGAAAGAAAATGCTGAAAAATCAGTGATTGTTGTGTTGTGTGCACGTACAAATACGTAACCATAAATGCTACCATTAAGTACAACTTTAATGCACCAATTTAAAAAACAAAAAAGAAAAGAAAAATCAGCAATTAAATGATTGTGCCAGTCTTTCCATGACCAGCTAAGCACAATGCTGTCTGTGCCACAAAATGGCCTTGCTGTGTTTATATTTAAAATTTTATTTGGATTATTCATTTATATTAAAGTTAAATAAATATTTGCTTATTTTAAAGGTTCTCTAATTCATCTTCTGATTTCTAATTGACTCAGGCCTGTTTTACAACTATATCACTTAATTTCAAAACTGCAGCTCCCTAATACATTTTCACTCCTGAGTTCTGGCTCAATACGTTGTATTCAAAACACTTATTAGACATTTTTTCAAACTTACTAAATTCATTAAGACTTGCTTGTTCAGCATATACTAAATTCTAGCAAATGTTCATTGTGTTTGAAAAAATGTGTGCCCTGTACTTTCCTGAATGTAGCAAGACATCTAAGTCCTTCAGGTGAAGTCTTTCTTGTGTTTAAATCTGCCTGACAATGTTGGCATCCGTTTAATCGTTCATTATTGATTGGGGTGCATTGTAATTCTCTGACAGTGAATTTGTCTATCTCTCCCTTAAATCTG
Source organism: Marmota monax (assembly GCF_021218885.2). Classification (NCBI taxonomy): domain Eukaryota; kingdom Metazoa; phylum Chordata; class Mammalia; order Rodentia; family Sciuridae; genus Marmota; species Marmota monax. Next base: position 111,731 of record NW_026693021.1, on the reverse strand, counting down.
TCAATTTTTACTTTATATATTTGGAAGTTAGGTCATTAGTACATACCTGATTGAAATTGTGTTTCTTCATATTGAATTCTCCTGTTGATGTAAAATGTTCTTCCTCTTTGTGTCTGATAGGCATTCTTTCCTGAAGTCCTCTTTAGGTTTGAATAGAGTTTCCTTTTACATCTTCTTATCTGCAAGATCTTTGCGTCCTTATATTTAATATGTGTGTCTGTATCTTATATTTAATATGATACATGTTAAATATAAACACAAGAAAAATTTCACCTGCTTTTTAAATCTATTCTGCCCACCTTGGTATTTAATTTGGATATTGTGCTTATTTACATTGAGTGTGCTTTGTAAACATGAGTGAGTTTGCCACTATTCATTTTCTTAAGTGTTCTATTTGTGGCTTGTTTATTTTTTTTTTGTTTGTTTCATTTTAAATGCACTTAAGCAGGTCTACTTTGATTGATTGATTGAATGGTTGGTACTGGCGATTGAACCCAGAGGCGCTTTACAACTGGTCTACAACCCCAATCCTTTTTCGTTTCCCATTTTGAGATAGGATTCTGTTAAATTGCCAAGGCTGGCTTCAGAGTAGTGATTATACTGCCTCAGCCTCCCAAGTTGCTGAGATTACAGGCCTGGGTGACCATGTTTGGCCAAACATTTACCATTATTCAATTTTTTCTAGGTAGTAGTTTGAAAGCTGGTATTATTATATAGCCAGCTTTATTATATAGAAAAGTCTTAGTGGCTAGTACTGTTTGATAGGTGCATTACCTATATCATTTTATATATTACAAATAAATGTTATAAATCTATATGTGTCATTAATTATTACATATTATTGAATGTTTATATGTTTTGATTACTAATATTATTAGCTTGCTTTATTACATAGATATATTTTAAAGGTTAAATACTTTTTTAGCTGTGTTTTGTACATACCTATATACCATTTTCACATATTAAAGATCATAATGCATGTGTTATCAGTCACTACATATCCTTACATGTCTGTACCAGGTTCTGACAGCTGACATCATCCAGCGGGCTCACATTGTAAAGGCAGATCTCACCACCTTGGCAGTGACTCCCCCTACACTGTCTTCACGTATTTCTTAAGCTAATGCTTCATCATCTTGCCTTAGAAATTGTGCTGAGCACCGCAGACATGGTTCTATTGTTGCAGTTGGTTCTGCTGTTCTCAGATCTGCCCTGTCTGGCATTGGCCCTTCCCGTTTAGATCCCCAGGACAGGCGCATCTTAAATGCCCTCCATGTCTCATCTACTTTTGCTTCTGATAAGTTCCCTGCTGGGTTTTTCTTGCTTGCTTTTCCCTGACATTGTCTTTACCTAGCACTAATTTTCCAAGCGTTTTCCCCGTGTACAGAGCTCGATGACGGCAGTGTTTTCCTGGGCACTCAACAGTTACAGGCTCTTCTTTCCAAACATCTTCTGGATTTCACTGATTCTGCTGCAAAGCCAGCTGCCTTGGTGCGCAGAGCCTCTTCCTTCCACGTGCCATCTTTATTTCAGAAGAAACATGATGGAGTTATAAAATGCATGTCAGGGGAGCGCGAAAGCAGTGGGGAAAGAATGCCAAAGAAGCAATCTCAGAAGGGATAAGGCTTCATGTTTGGAAAAACAGATCCAAGAAGTCCTGCAGGAACACAGGGGATTCGGGGAAAGGCAGTCCGTGTGGAATCACGTGTGTGGTGCCCGTCAGACTCCCCCAGACAGCAGTGCTCCATGCCGTCCTTGAGTTCACCCCACCTGACTGTTCAGCTCCTGGACCTCAGGAGGGTGATCTCCTGATACTCCTGGTCGTAAAGCTCCAGCACCACACACTATGGCCATTCTCTCAACCAACAGCCTAGGATCCCGAAACCCTGCTGCTTTTATTACTCAACATCTAAAATTGGTTTTCATAAGAATTGCCAATAACTTTGTCCATCATCTCCTTCTTAATATAAATGCTTTCTATTCTGTTCCTCATTGTAGCTGAGGCAACCTTATTAAATATAAATGAGATCGTTTAGGGCAGCATTGACTAGGTTGGTTTTTCACCCCAGTGACAAGAGGTAGACACTGAAATGCTTTAATTATCCATGATGCTTTGGTTATGGGTGTCTCTGATGCCCTAATTAAAACAGAAGTTTAATGAAGGTAGAGTGCTTCCGCCTGCCTGTCAGCCACATTCTTGATGCATAGCAATTTATCCTGGGAAGAGAAATGCTCAATAATATTTCATGGCTGGATAAATGAGTGAACCATAGATAGAGGCTATCATTAAGAATCTTCCAGTACAGCTTTGTAATATTTTCCTTCTTGTTGATTTTCAGTTTTCAGTAGAAAACTGGCTTATGAAAACTGTATTTTGTGCTGTTCTCAGCATTATATTGACACCTGCTGTGATCAGCACAAGACACCTTTTCTTCTAGCCACAGAACTACCTGGGGGCAAGATATACCTCTCTCCCAGCTCACCCCAAGCAGCACATTACACACACACCCTGCACACTTTTATGATGCTTTATTTTCACAAAAGTTTTATGACTTCAAATGATTGTTTATTGTAGGACTGTTGGTGTCACAATGGGACCAATTACTCCTTTGCAAATATTCACCAGTGAAACAACTATTTTAAGTCACTTCCTTAATTTGAAATGTATTCTAGAGGTAAGTTCTTACTTCTCTAAACTTGAAGTCACTTTTGGCAAACTTAGATTCAGGTGTTTGGGGGATGCCACCCCTTTTCATGTAGGGCTGGTCATTGATGATGAGCTTGTTGAATTCAGAAATTTAAGGAAGATATTTTGCCCTGTGAACTGGATTTGGTTTTCTCAACTTAAGTGTTTATAATCAGTTCTGAAATTATTTAAATTTAAAATTGCCTGACAAACTACATCAACTTAGAACTGCCATCTAGCATCATGGAAGTCAGATCATGTTACCATTAATGTCTTTTCCAACACCAAAGCTCTGTGAATCTAAATTATGAATCTCATGGTGACTACAATTTCTTCCCATGAATAAAAATGCTGGGTCCTATATACGTGGCCCTCAAAATTTTTGTCACATATCAACTGTTACAAATCTGTCAGAGGCTGTGTATGAACTAGATATTTGGAGGTTTTTGACTTCTGAAAAAATGAAATTCAGCATTAACAATGCTAGGTAATGCTTTATAATCTTAATACAGTAAGAAAAATTATTGTAACTTCTACCGAATGCCAAATTTTGGCAAATTAGCTAGAAATATTCTTGGGTGTAGATTCTTTAAAGATTTTGTAAAGACAAATTATTTGAGGAGAGATTGCACTACAAAAAGTATTATCTTAACAAATTACATATTTATTTAAGGAATATGCTAATTTATCCTTGGGTAATTATTATTTTAGAAGGCAAGTTGAAAATGTGAGTTATGTGGAATCGAATTAATCAGAACGTAAGGAAAATTGTGAGTTACGTACAATAGTATTAATCTAAGACAAAGCAACAATATTGCTTAGTTTAAAATTAATTAATTCACTTTAAAATTGTTCAGATTTTCTTTATGTCTCATGAACACACTGTGCAACTGTGCATGAAGTCTCAGATAGGAATTCTGTTCCTTCCTTTGTCCTCTCTGCAGCCTCTCTATTCCCCTGGGCTGGTTTAATCCACCGTGGAGGGTGATGGCCCTGAGTTCTTGGGCTTTCTGCCTGGCAACTGCTCTCCAGGGAGGAAGTAAACTGGGAAAGACACCCTGAAGGCCTGGGCTTGGTCTCTCAGAGCACTGACTGGTCGGATCAAGCCACGAGGCAGCTCCTGCACATCGGGGCAAAGGAGTCCCCTGAAGGTGGGGACAGGCACACTGCTGAAGTGAGGCATGAGTTCTGGTTGTTGTTTTCAGAGACTACTGCAAGGTGAAAAATGGGGATGTGAAGATGAAAACATATAGATATTTACTGAGCAGGGAAAGGGATTTGTGAATAAAGAATATCTGGTAATAGAGTGCAATTTATTAAGCATGATTTATAATGCAATACTTAAACTCAAGTTTTTCAAGTGAGACATCCATGTGTGCTGAAGGACAGACAAGGACACCCGGGTGCATGTGGCTCTGCTGGCAGAAAGCCTTTGGCAGTTAGTTCCCCGAGGAAAATACCTCAGCTGGAGAGAGATGTCTCATGCTCCCCTCCAGGGGAGGCCGTGATGCAATGCGCGTCAGTGTGGGTGCAGGACTTGGCCTTTCCTCTAAAGGAGGACAGTGCTGAAGGGTTGTCTCTCTCAGACTTCCTATTCCGGGCAGCAGGAGCCTGCCTATCCACCCCTCAGCTCCACTCCTCTGCCCAGTCCTGCTACCCCAGAGAGTGATCCTAAAAACAACTCTGATCTTTTCTCTGTTCCTTCATTGTAGGCTCTGGGTTTGCTGCCTGGGGACCTCAGACCGCTACACTTAGTCCTAAAAATGGTAAAAGAAAGTGCTTACTTGATAAGATTTTGGCGCCAGCTTACCTGCTGATCACCTCCTGCCTGGCTGGCAAGGAAGAGCCCATAGCCCAGGTAGGTGGGTATTGAGAGCTCACTAGTGGTTAATCGGGGTGGTTTCTCTGTGGACTGTGCTACCTGGTGTGATGCATCAAACTTTGGAAACTATAGAGGCCATACTAAAGGCAGCAACATAGTCAGCATTTGGCACAAATTCACGTTAGACATTTGGTTGTGCAGAAGCTTAAATGAATGCTTTTGAAGCCAGGAGAGAAAATGTCCTAACTACAACTAGATGGGAGGAACAAGTTCAAGAGATGTCCTGCTCAGCACAGTAACTATAGTTAATGATACAGTGTATTATTGAAAAAAGGCAGAAAGAGCTGATATTATGTGCTCTACCACAAAAGTTACAGCTTTGTGAGGTTTCATGTTATCTAGCTCCATGGAACCAGTTAGAAAGAGTCATCCCACAAGGTGCATATGCTTCTTCATATTATGCAGTGCACAGTAAGTGAAGACCAGGTTATCTGTTAGTTTGAAAAGTGGAGTCACTTTCTGGAGGGAATGGAGATACTAGTGCCATCCTTAGAGACCTAGAGGGCTTGAGGCCCTCATCCCCATCCTATCTCCAGTTGCGAAGACAAAGTCTGTGTTTGGGGACAAGAGGAGACTGCTGAAAACGCAGCCACCTCCTGTTCCTGAAGCTGGCTTCTTGTGCAGTTTGGTCACCGGAGCAGATGACACAAACTGCTGGTCGAGAAACGCAGCCAGCCATCTGAACAAGAGCTCTTTTTCCACTCCTGAGAAATGAGCAGGTTAGAAGAATTTCTTAGATGGCCCCTCCCCTGGTACAGAACACGGCTGCCTCTCTCCTGAGGCTGGGTGCAGTCCTCCCCAAGGCTGCTTCTGCCTTTGGCTCTTCTCTTGGCCCCATCTGCCCGCTCCCCCTTCAGCCCTGTCCAGGGAGCCCTGCTCTTCTCCTTAGGTTTCTGATTGTGCTTGCAGGGCTTTCTGAGGAACCCCACCTGCAGCAGAAGCAGGGAAGGGTGACGAGGTGCACAATGGGTGTGCATGTTTGTTCCTCTAGACTCGGATTCAGTACTTCAGTGATATTTCAATTTTTCTAACAGAATATCTGAAAATAGAACTATTGAATAAAAAGCATTATTTTTTAAGGCCAAGGATATAGCATGTCAAACTATGTGCATGAGGCCCTACCTGCATCTGGCCTCATCAGCACCATGAGTGTGCACACACCCACACACCCACACACATACGCACACACTCAACCAACTACTGTTAACTTAGTTTCCACCTGAATCTATTTGAAGTAGTTTATCCATCAGTTTGCAGAACTTTGACAGGTATTATTCATGTTTTCTAATTAAGAAAGAGCATAGCAATATTTACCAAAGTAAAAACTCATCAAAGTATAATTCTGCATCTAACTTTTAAAGCTCCATGTCCAACTTAATCCATCTACCTGCAAATGCCATGATTTTACTCTCTTTTATTGCTGAGTAATATTTCATTGTGTATAAACACCACATTTTCTTTATCCATTCATCTACTGAAGGGCATCTAGGTTGGTTCCACAGTTTAGTTATTGTGAATTGTGCTGCAATAAACATTGATGTGGCTGTGTCCTGTAGTCATACTGTTTTTAAGTCCTTCGGGTAAGGGAGAGGGATAGCTGGGTCAAAAGGTGGTTCCATTCCCAGTTTTCTAAGGAATCTCCATACTGCTTTCCATATTGGCTGCACCAATTTGCAGTCCCACCAGCAATGTGCAAGTGTACCCTTTTCCCCACATCCTCGCCAACATTTACTGTTGTTTGTATTCTTAATAATTGCCATCAAATATAATGCTAAGTGAAGTTGGCCAATCCCCCCAAAACAAATGCTGCATGTTTTCTCTGATATAAGGAGGCTGATTCATAGTGGGGTTGGGAGCGGGAGCATGGGAGGATTAGACAAACTCTAGATAGGGCAGAGGGGTGGGAGGGAAGGGAGGGGACATGGGGGTAGAAATGAGGGTGGAATGAGATGGACATCATTACCCTGAGTACATGTAAGAAGACACGAATGTGTGAATATACTTTATATACATACAGAGATATGAAAAATTGTGCTCTATGTGTGTAATAAGAATTGTAATGCATTCCACTGTCATATATAACACATTAGAATAAAAAAAATTAAAAAAGCTCCATGTTGATTTGATGTGCTCTTTCCTGCATTTTCTTTAGGCAATAACCTCTCCCTAAATTTGCTGTTTGTGACACTTATTTATCCTTTAGGGGTCACACATCCTCCAAATGTTCCATTTAGTTCTTAGACCTGAAATGGCACGGCTTTCGTCCCTCCTCAGCGTTACCTTCTGATTGGCCCTAGACAAGGGACTTGTTGAAATGTATATGGTTCTTTACTGAAAAATAGGAAGTACAGAACAAGTGGCTTGCTCCAAACACCAGTGTCCATACAAGTATTGTCTTACTTGTAAGGCAATTAAAAGCTGTAAGAGCAGTATCCTATTTCAGCTTTCAGATTCCAACACATTTCTATCCTCTCTGTATTGAGACCATGTTTTTTTTGCGTCAACTTACATACATGTTGGTCTGTGAGGTATCATGGCTGTGCAATAAATGAAATTGTTGAAATAAATCCATGTCCTTCATCCATCCCAGCAAAATGTTCTAGTCATGTGATATTTTGATTATTGATCTGGAGCAAAGCATGATTGTTATAACCATCCATGGGACAACTGCAGGATGTATGTCACTGGGAAGGGGTGCAAAGGAAGTCCCCTGAAAGGGAGGTGGACCTCAACTCAGGCTGTTAGGGTCCATGGCTGCAGAAAGGAATTTAAGGATGGACCAAAGTGAGGCATGGGTTGATTTTATTGAGAGCAAGGGCAACTCTGAGAGAGTAGAGGGTCGTGATTACAGAGAAACACCGGTGAGCTCTTAGCCAGGCATATTTAAGTCTACAGTGCAGAGATGGGATCTAAGAGGGTGTTTTTAGTTTGGTTTTGTGTTGGTAACTGAGTATGATGACCATTAGCAGGACAGGGGACTGGGGTGATTTTCCTTACTTCTTTGTTTTTGATGTGTTGTGCTTTGTGAATTTAAATAGCCCGACACTGGCAGAGCCAAAGAGAAGGTCTGATGATGGATTTAATGGTGCTTTTTGTGACCTGGCAGTCTGGACTTTTCATCCGTGTGAAACTGGGCATGGATCTGGACTTGAAAGCACAGCCACTCTTGTTTGCTCTGCCAGACTCCTTTCTGCCCATCCTTATATCTTCTGTCCTATCTCAGATATAGACCTGCTTTGTTTCTTGGAATATGCAACCAAAAGCAGACAGACACATCCACATGGCCTGTTATTTTCCTTTATTAGAAACAAATGATCAAGCATGCCTCTGCAAGCAGGAAGCTGATGCACCTGCCTGATGAGCATGTTCGAGAGCTCATCCTTCTGTGAGCTGGTCGGGCTCCCAGATGTCAGCGTGAGCATCAGTGCTGAAACCTGGGCGTGGCTGCATTTGGGTGCTATCTGCATGCAGATGTAGTAAATAAAGTCATAAAATCAAGAGAGGACCTTCTGAGTCCTCCCATTGAGATGAGCATGGAGAGAGATCAGAATTTTATGAGATAAAAATAGAAGGAAGAAGAGCCCACAAATGAGGCTGAAAATGAAATGAGATGGAAGAGGGAAAACAGAAGTGTAAGAGGTGCCAAAAGCAGAGGGTTGCCCAGCAAGGCCGTCAGCACCAACATGGGTGGTAAGACGCCACTCGCAGTGATGTGAGGACCAGAGAACGTTCTCCAGCTTTACAGCAGGGGAGTTGGTAGACTTCAGTTCTTTCAATTTTAGCAGGAATTAGTGGTATAATGAAAACTGGTCGGAGAGTCAACAGGGGATGAATTACAGAGAGCCACCATAGGACTTCAAGTGTGGCCAGGGGTAAGGCTTGGAGCTACTTAGGTAAGCACCTACTCAGAGCATTTCACGGAGGGCATGTGGAGACAGAACGGACCCTTTAGATGAGAGAAATTGGAGCATCTTCACATGTGATGTCAATGGGCAACAAAGGAAGATGCTGAAATTTAGTGGAGAGATGGGAAGATCATTCATGTAAAGTCCTGAAGGACGGAAGGGCCACGGGGCAGCTTCTCCTGGGGATAGGTAGCTTTGGAGAGGAAGGGAAGCCCTGCTTTTCTCCTAGCAGACCAAAAGGAGTTCTTCAATAGGGGAAGCTTTGAGAGTGTCCATCGGGTAACTGTGTGTGTGTGTGTGTGTGTGTGTGCATAAGGGCAATAATGTCACCTGCTGAAGGTCAGAGGAATAGCCCTTCAGTTGGAAGGTGTGTGAAGAGGGAAACAGGGTTGGAATGACTATTCCAGACAAAGGAGTGGGTCCAGAGGCCCAGGAGGAGATAATGCCCACATAAGGAACGTGTTCTTCATGAACTTTGCGTCTCTTCCCTATTAAAACCAAAGCCCATCTGTCCTTTGGGAAACCACTCCATCCCTTGCTTTCAGGTTTTGTTTCCCTGTGAAGATGCTGCAGGACAAGAGTAGCTGGAAGTTTGACTGGACAGTCCAGGATTCTGCTGGACGTAGGAAGGCAGCTCTGAGATTAGGGAGTTGATCATGCACAGTGCCAATTCGGGTCAAGGACACTTTCTGTCCACAGGCCTTCCCATGAAAGGCTCTCAGAGGTTCAAAGATGAGGAAAGCAGCCCACGCACAGGAGCAGACATGTGGGCAGAGGTGGAGGGGTCCAGGGACCACACGCATTGTCCTCCAGCCACAGTCCATGGGACCTTACCCTTCATGGTCACCTGTTAGGGAAATAAAGCTTTTATACTGCTGACATATTTATCTTCATAGGACATAAATATGAAACTAGAAGTGTTTTTACTAAGCCTCTTTATAAATCATCATTGTCCATGTAAAGCATCAGAGGAGAAGCTTTAATAACTGATTATGAAACTCACTGGATCAACCAGTGTTCATGATTTCTTCCGTAATGTTGTGGATAAACAAGGATAGACAGCAAGGAGGTAGCAGTAAGCAGGTATATTGGGAAAAAGCTTTCGCCTTTATTAATCAATTCCCCAGAACGCCAAGTTCAGGAAGTTTAGAACTTTATACCTAGTGTATAATGGAGAGGGCTCAGAGGTTTACAAGTGTGGCCAGGGGTAAGGCTACACTTGCAGAGGTTCACATAACAGAAGGTTTTTGTTTTTGCTTTGGGCAACCAATTCAGGTCAAGGACACTCTCTGTGAAAATCAGTGCCTGAGAAAGGGAGAGATTTTCCCCCTTCTCCCACCAACTGGCTTCCAAGGACCTAACTCTGAAAAGCAGGCACCTCTGCGAAGGCCTTGGTTAGTTCTTCTTATCACACTCTGCTTCTGCAGGCATGTGTTTTTGCCTGGAAATTCTTTTGCAGAAAGTTTGCCGAGAGTCTAAGAACAATTATGGGGAGGGTCTCTGGAGAAGCTTAATGAAGATTTTCTGTGGAGGAGGGGGTGCCACTACAGTAAAGCTTCAACCTGAGGCTCTAGCACCCCGATGCTCCTGCCCAGCACTCACCCTCTAATCCATCAGGTGAAACCAAGTATTCAAGAGGCATCTATTCTGAAGGCTCGTTTCAGTTTTCCCTGTTAATTGAAATTTGGTAATTTAAATAAGCATTGTTATCAATACTAGTGAAGTATCACTGCTAAGAGTTGTTTTCTCAGGTATCACGTTAAAATTTGAAGCCTAAACACATCAAAAGCACTGGGGTGTTTTTGCAAACACACACACACACACGTACACACACACACACACACACACCAGCTCATTTGCGCAGTAGGAGGATCCAGCTTTAGAAACTCACTCCCAGTTGCATATGCCTGCCCGGTCCCCTGAACTGCCCTCCTGAAGTTCACTTATGGACAGGAGCTATTGGTGGTAAACATATCTGTCTATATCTATCTATTACTAGGTCAACTTCCCCTAAAGAACACGGCACTTAACCTGGGAGGAAGCACACTGTCTGGGCACTTGAGATTCTCGGAGATGGTTTGTATTTGGCTCAGGGACATCAAGTCACCCTTGACAAATCAATGCAATGCAACTCACCATTGACAAATCGCACATCTAGAGAACTGTTTGTCAGTCTGTAAAGGGAGACAAAAATTCAAGCTCCTCAAATTTTATTGTAATGAAATAAGTGTACAAAAATTGGTAGGAGTAGCGAAGTGTTCACTCGGCAATTTCATAAGTGAGTGGTAGAGGGAAGGGGAGGGATCTTGAAAAGATGAACTTTGTAATGGGTTTTGATCACAGGCTAGAAACAAATGGTCATTTTCCTTGTATCTTCTTTTGGGAAAGTTTGGCTTTAAAGATACTGGAAGGAGGAATAAGTAGATTCTCACTGAAGCAAATACTACAGAAAAGTAAAACTGCTTAAAAATTTAGAGGGGGAAATGGCCACTGTCCTCTTTTCCCACAGAGTTTCTCATCTTGGTGACCAAGGGAAGCCAGACTCTCCTGAATTTGTGTATCGCCAGACTGAGGAAGACCTTGGTTGGAAGACAATTCCATGCTTCCCCAGGGTCCGTCACTGAGTGATAATGAGGTGTGAACGTGTTCCTCAGAAAGCACAGATATGCCAAAAGGGCAATTCAGCGCCCTTCAGAAGATAGATGAGGAATGGATCATTCATAATGAGCTCAAGCCAGACTCTGTGCTGCGCCTAGTTCAGCAAGTTGACTGGAGGGACCTGAAGCCTCGATTTCAGAATCCGGGTGTCTCCTCCCAGGCAAAGGGCACCATCTGTACTTAACATTTTGGTGGCAGGGGTGCTACAAGAGCACTGTCCTTCTCCCTCTCTCAATTTTATGATTACCGTATTTATTTATGTATTTATTTATTTTTGTTGTTGTTTGTTTATCCTGTGTGCATGTGTGTGTCACATGCCACACGGGGGTCTCATCTGGACATATACTACACTTGATTCCAAAAATTAGCAAACACTTGCTATGTGTCTTTAACTCTTTGGTCAGCCTCTTGCATGCCCCTGAGTTGTGACTTCTATACAAGAAGATGATGCTACTGAGCTGGGACCCAACTTCTCAGTCACACACATGTTCAGGGGTTCCAGGACTCACCCCCAGGTCCAGGGAAGAGTCACAGGGAGGGTCTGGGAGACTGTGGTTTCCTTAGGAATGGGAAATACGTTCCTGTTTGAATCCACTGACTTGGAAAGAATTGGAAAGAATCATGACCCAGACCTAGCTGTTCTAAATCAGTGTTTGTCAAACAATTTTATGAAGCTCCAAGGGTCCTATGTGAATTTAAGTTGTTTCACAAATGAAGATCAGTTTTAGATAATTATGTGAGATTATTTATTTGCTTCATCTATAACTTTGTGAAAGATCACTATACGAGTTAAGTTCTATTCCCTTATCCCTCGAATCTTACTGAAGTCCTTTACTCAGGAGCATTTCCTCTGAGAAGTTCACAAGTAGGCTAGAATGTTCACTGAGACCTATCAACACCAGCAGGAGGAATAGTCGTGACATTTCTCCTACTGGGATCCGGCTTCTACAAAGCAAGGCATTCTGAAATATGCATTGAACAAAGCATCGTCTTTTATAACATCAAATCAAAGTAAATTCAAATGAAATTCCTCATTGCATATGCTGTTATTGTTTTAATGTTGTTATATGTGACCAAATGTAAGCTTAAAAAATGCTCAACAGTTACACCGTTGTTAGTGGATAGAAATAGGTATGGGAGCCAGGGGTCCTAAGGTGAGCTCCCGAGGCTTCTCAGGGGCTGCTGAGCCCTGGGCCATGGGCCACCTCTGCACCAGGATGTCTTTGTTTTCTTACTCTCCATGTCCTAATCAGCTTCCTCGCTGGAAATCATAATTCCATACATAGCCCGAGTAATTTTCTTCCTTGAGATTAATCTATAAGCTTAAACTCTATTACTTCTTGTGTTTTTCATATATAGTACTGTTATATATATTATTGTTTGTGTACTTTTTATAGTCATATTAAAATAGCCATTTAAAAAAACTCCATCAATTTTAAGGAACACCATCATTTGCATAGTAGACTAGGGAGGAAAAATACAATTCTATCAATTAAGTATGCACACCCAATGGCAAGATTTCCAAAGGAGGATTCTTCAGTGGGACAAATAAGCATCTTCAAATTTAGGTTATAGAGATATTATATTAGATGTTTGGTCATTTTACTGACCTCCTCTTTAAAAAGAGTCGAGTCTGTAATAAATGTTCACTTATTTTCTTTTCAAATGTGTGGAGATACTAGTTACTCAATCAGCTCTTCTGGGCTTGTTTTGTTTGCCTGTGTTCTTTCATGGGGAACTCTGTAGTTGATGACTTTGCACTTGATTTTATTTAATAAGAAAGCAGATAAATACTTGTTTCTCAATAAAATATTCTTGGGTTTCAAAAGATTTGAACAAAGTGTCCCTATTGCTTTTTTATGAAATATTTTCAGAACTTGATTAAAAATCCATCACATATTCCACAGGACAGGGCCTCTGGCAGGTGTTTGGAGTAAAGCGAGGGGCAAGAGCACATCGTGGAGTGTTGGCAGAAGCTCACAGTCAGGTACAATCACAGGGAAGGTGGGACGGGGGAAGCAACAAGAGATCAGGAAGGAAACAGGGGAAGAGGTCCACTGAGCCCACCCTGTCACTGATGCCCTTCCCTCAGCTGGTTTCTGTTGTTTAATTTTTATTTGCATAATGACTTGGCTGGACTAGTGCATGCCAAGTTCTCCCCCCCCCCACTGAAGTCCTTCCTCAGAGATAGTACCTGGGCATGTGCCTCAAGCTGAGGGGTTGCTGTGGCCTTCCTGGGGTTACTGCAATGTCTGTTTTAAACAATGCCCTCAACACAAGGCATCCCCTGGTTATAACTAGAGAACACCAGGCCCCTTGCAGAAGTGGTCTTTGAGGTAGCCGGAGAACAGGAAGGCTCTGTTGAACGGGCCTGCCTCTTGTCCTCCGGGTTGAACTTGGAGGGGTCCACTCTTCCCCTTCTTGCCTCAAAGGAAGAAGATACAGGCTTCCTCTGAATGACCACCCAGATTGACATTCACCCATGTTAACTTTGACCTCAGCTCTGTTTCCCAGTCAGCCCCTGGTGAGGATGAGCAGAGCTCTGTTCTCATGGACTCTCCCTCTGGGCAGCAGTGCTCTGAGCCCTTCCCCGGGCTGGGTGGGGACATCAGCTCACTTCTCAGGGGGACGCTGTGTGGGAATGGAGCCCCTCTTCTCAGATCTCCTTGGTTAGCAAGGCGGCCCTGCTCTGTGAGTGACTGCAGGCAGAGGCACCAAAGGCCAGTGTCTTCGGCCTGCCATGCCTGGGGTGCAGCTGCCCCAACTGGGAACTGGACGGAGGATGGTTCACACACATCTTGGCCACACTGGCCTGGAATTCAGCATCTCAATGAGGACAGGAGTGGGTGAGAGTGCCCGTGGGCAGTGGTGCCTGGAGCCTTCCCTCTGTTACCAGGGCAGAGCTGCCATTGCACACCTAGGCCCACACAGTAGCCCAGGGCCAGAGCTTCATGGTGCTCGTGCTGGTGTTAGTGGGTGTTCTCAGATAAATGCCACGTGCCTGAGGGCGATCCAGAGACACTGAACAGCTGAACGTTTTTGAATGATTTTTACCGGGGAGGAGTGTTCTACTAGGAGCCGGTCTCCAGAGCCTCTCACACCACTATGTCAGAAGTGCATCCTCCCTTTTATCTTCTTCCTTCGTACTCTTTGGTGTTAGAGTCTGTAAACAAGTCAAAATAACACCTGGCATTTTGCCAGGGGAATGTTAGAGTTCGTAAACAAGTCTGGATGGTGCCTGGCAAAATGCCTGAGGGAGTGGTTTGAGAAGTAACAAAAACAAGCCATTAAGTGTGGAGATTCCTTATTGGTTGACTGATGTATCTAGTTTATGCTAATTAGATAAGCTGTGTGGAATGTATAAATACTGCTCCTGTCCTGCAATAAACGGCTCCCACTCCTGCTGTATCAACGTTCACAAGTTGTTCGTCACCCCTCTGGTTATTCTGCTGCAGCCGGACTGCGGCAGATGGTGGCCCGTTACGGGGAGCCCCGGGACACTCGGGGGTAAGTGACGAAAAAAAGCTGCCCGTCCATAGATAGGACGGGAGCAAATCTGCTCGTCCCTAGGCAGATAGGGCGAGAGGAAAAATGACCATTTCGAGAAAATGGAGAAGATTGATACAGTATGTTTGTGTCTTGTTTTGTCTTAAAATGTTGTATTGTCTTTGTGATGAAAATATGGAAGGGGTGAGAAGTAAATTACTAAGGGAAGAAGGCACCCCAGTGGAACCAAGAATAGTTAGGGCATGTGTTGATAAGAGCCCAGGAACTCTAGTCAGAAAGAAAAAGAAAGTTCAGAAGAAGAAGGATTATCAGGAAAAAAGTTGCAGCAAAAGGCTATTACTAAATACTTTTCGTTACCGGAGGGTGCGTGAAGCGGAGAGGCGGCTGCCGAGTGTGCAAGCTGGTCACAGTGCAGCAAGGATTTTCCAAGAGGCGGCGGCGACTGGCCCTTCCCCACCTCCTGGCCGGGGAGCTGGCTCTTCCACTGCCACGAGCCCAAATCTAGACCTGACCTGGAGGCACAGTCTCGCAGGCTCTTGCTCCCTGTGCCCAGTAGCAGTTTGAGTCCCGGACTCTCCCCAGGGCCATCTGGGGCTACCCGGGAAGCTACAGCCTCAGAAGACACTACTGGTGTCTCTGATGTTTGGTCATTTTCAATGCCAATAACTAAGCTACAATGGTTCTCCCACACCTGGAAGCTGATGAGTAATGAGCACTATTAATGCTTATTTCAAATGCAAAAAAAAACCTTGAGATAAAGTACTAAATTGTTCAGAAGGTTGTTTTCTTAGTAGAATGCTACAGGATTTTCTTTAGCCATCCGGAGTTCCTGCCTTCGTCCCAGTGCCGGTAAAGACCAAGGTGGAAGAATTCCCAGTGTTGCTGAGAACCGGACTGAGATTTCAGCTGAGAACCAGACGAGACTTCGGATTAAGCTAGCTGCCTGCAGAACCTACCTGGACTGTGATTTAAGCTAGCTGCCTGCAGAACTTACCTGGACTGTGATTTAAGCTAGCTGCCTGCAGAACTTACCTGGACTGTGATTTACCTGGACTGTGAGTTAATCTATTGAGACACTGCTTTACCTGGACTGAGACAACAAACTGTAATCTATAACAAATTGTAACTCGGTATCTTTGCTAACAGTGTCATTGCTGGTATAATTTTTCCAAGGGCTTCTTGCATGGAGCCATCAATTGGCTTGGTATTGTGGCATTTTGTATCCTCCCTTTCTGTTTGTGGCAGGTTATTTATGGTGTTTCTGTAAAAACCACTATGGTCGTTATTTAAATTAAACAAAAGGGAGAAATGTTAGAGTCTGTAAACAAGTCAAAATAACACCTGGCATTTTGCCAGGGGAATGTTAGAGTTCGTAAACAAGTCTGGATGGTGCCTGGCAAAATGCCTGAGGGAGTGGTTTGAGAAGTAACAAAAACAAGCCATTAAGTGTGGAGATTCCTTATTGGTTGACTGATGTATCTAGTTTATGCTAATTAGATAAGCTGTGTGGAATGTATAAATACTGCTCCTGTCCTGCAATAAACGGCTCCCACTCCTGCTGTATCAACGTTCACAAGTTGTTCGTCACCCCCCGGTTATTTTGCTGCAGCCGGACTGCGGCACTTTGGATCTGTAATTACCACCCCTTTCCATGCCCCATGAGAACTCACAGCATGTGAATTTCTGGTCATGGGTGAAACTCAAGATTCAATAGTCTCCCTCGGTAGTATTGTGTAGTATGTAGTATCCTCTGTAGAAAACATGTGTAAGCATGTTTTCAATTTTTATATGAATTCTGTTATTATGCACACACTTACACATAAAAATGTACATTTTTAAGTCAACTATATATGCTTAAAATTTCTTTATGTTTGTCTCTAAACTTCAGCTTACTGCTTCTAATAACTGGAAATATTCCACAGTACTAATAAAAATTTTACTATGTAAATGAAATTGAAGAATGCCTGGAACACAATAAACTATATTTTATTTATGAATTTTCTTAGTGATGAAAATCTAATGCGTGCAATTCTGCATAACCATGGACAGTAGCACAGTGGACTTTCCTCATAAACTGTGCCAGGGGATTCCCAAGGATCATATTTATGAATGATAGTTCTGGGTCCCTGGGAGCCTTTGGGTGTATGTTCTGCAGCATGCACTCAAGGGCCCGGGAAAGGAGCTTGTAGAATTCCTTCTCATCTAAAGGACACGGGATGAAAATGGGAGGCCAGAAAAGTAGAGGAAAGGAACCAGGGGATGGAGAAGGAGAAGGATGGGGATATCCTGGGAACATTGTTATTCCATGTGCTCATATGAACACAGAACAATGAATCCCACTATTACATGTGATTATAATGCACCAATAAAAACGTAGGGAAAATAAAGTACATGAGATTTGTTTTCAATACTTGCTGGCATATGGCAATGTCTAATTTTAGAATGTGGTAATATTTGAAGGACAAAAACATTGTTTTGGCTTTTAATTATCTCAGTAATAGAGTGATCAGTTTATGAAATTATTGATGGTGTATGCGAATATGAACCACCTATGTGTACTTTTGCTCATATTTTACAATTTTCATACCATTTCCAGTTAATGTATAGTGTCTGGAAATCTTTGTAACATGCTTTTTTTGAAATTATTAGATTTTTCTGAAATTTTCAAATAATTAAATGATAGTTTTAATTTTATGTAGTCAGTTACTTGTCTTATGATCTATGCATATAAGATCTTATTTCAGACATTCTTCATCTGCCAAAGGGGGAAAATATTGTCCAACGTTTTGTTACTGTATCTATATCAAAATTTCACATGAAGATATTTCATATATGAGGAGCTTGTCTTTGCCTATTATGTATGTGAAGCATGCACTTGTACTTACAACTTAGACCCTTTATCCCTAGATCTTCAATGAAATATTTTAAATATGTGTACACATGCTGATATATGTCTGTGTTTGGAAATAGAGTCCTGTGCCCAATTTGTACACACATGCAGCCCTAACATTGCATAGTCTGTTCCATTTCCTCTCATGGACCCTTTCTCAGGTCATCACAATAGTGCTCATTGCTGTACCCATCAGGTGTGGCTTGCTCTCTGAGAGGACAAGTTTATTCTCACTCTTCTTGGTTTTCAAGATGACTACAGCTACTTGTGAATAGTAAACCTTTCATATATTTGGGAAAACACTTAAATCCTCAAAAAGTAGTGTGGAAATCTGGATTGAAGTGAGACTGAGGTAACAGAGAAGCACGGACAGGTCTGCAATCGGCGCCTTCTGCTGTTGGGTTTCCCACCCACAGCTGCATCTCTCTCCGTTTAAATAGTCCCCTTTTCCTGTAACAGGGCTTAATTTTAACATAATAGTCTTCTATTTTTGCACCTCTCAGGTAGTTCCTAGTACTTTATTTTTGCAACTACCACTTTCCTTCAGTGCCTCTTCAATATAAGCAGAAACTCTTGGTTTTGCAAGCTGACCGTGGAATCCTCAGGTTTGCTCAATCCTGCATTGGTTGTAGAGATCACTTCTTGATTCTTTTACATTTTTTCTGGAGATGATGCCACCATGCTCAAGTGGAACTGTTCTCCCTTTCACACCTCTTGCATTTATTATGTTTTGCTGCCAGGGCCTCCGTTCCATATGGAAATACAGCAGTGACAGTAAATACGCTTGATCTAACTTCCAAAAGATGAGCTGTTCTGTGTTTGTATGAGGTTTTGATCCTTAAAACTTGGTAGCTGACCTTTATATACTGAGTTTCCTTCCATTCATATTACCTGAGCTTTATTAATAAAATAAATTGGATTTTATCAGATGTTAGTTCTGTGACAATTGAGATGATTCTATGACTTATTAATTCATTGATATTTAAAATTTTATTGACAGATTTCCTAATATTAAATTACTCTTAGAGTCCCAAGTGGACTTCACCATCTATTTCACCTTGCACCGTGAGGTGAGCACATTCAAAATAGAATATCAGCAATTTAAATTAGAATTCAACACTGAAATGTGCCTATGGCTTTTGCCTTTATTCTTCTAAGACTGCTTTTGATACTAAGGTATAAATAAATAGGGAAAATATACAAATAATTGTTTCATTTTTGTAGTAATGTTATACTTGACAGGGTTAATTTTTCTTTGTGAAATTGAAAGCAATAAACTCTGTTTATTTTGTAAAATAAAAATATTTAGCATAAGAATTGCTTGGGAATTTTTTCTGTTAACGTGTCCAAATATATTGATATATAACCAGTTTTTATATTTTTATTCTCTTAGTGGCTTTTTTTTTTCTTGGCACCAGGGATTGAACCCAGGGGCACTTAACAACTGAGGCCCACTTCAGCCCTTTACTTATTACTTTGTATTTTGAGACAGGGTCTCAGGACATTGCTGAGGCTGGCCTTGAGCCTGGGATCACCTTGATGGTCTCTCTCCTACTACCAGGCTTTGCCTTCCTTCCTTCCTATCTTTGTGCTTTGGCAGTTCTGGGATTGAACCTGGGCCTTGCGCTTGGCCAGGCCCACCCACACCCACACTGCTTTTTGAATACCTGGATTTGCATTGATCTTGTCACCATGTTGCCACTTGTGACCACCACGAGTCCCTTTTCTGTCGCCCCTTTCCCTCATTTTCAGTGTATCTTTGCTTCCTTCCCTGGGCTGGTCGCTGGCTCCCCCCTGGTGTCACTGAGACATGGTTGGCGCGGTCATACTGGTCACACGTTCTGTTCCGTGTTTCAGATGATGGTCTGCAGTCCTGGGTTTCTTTTTCATGCTGCTCTCCTGCCACCTTCTGCATGTGCCTTTGTGCTCCCAGGTGCAGGTGTCCCACAGCTCCCCTGCCCTGTCCCTTAGCCAAACCCTCCAGCGGTTCATCAGACTGTTGTCTAGAGATTCGGCTTCCCAGAGGCTTCCTTTGTATCCTACCTGACCATGATTCTTTAGAATTAGAGAACTGTTTTTCCTGTCCAGTACATCATCCTACTCATCACTGTTCATACGCAGCCAAAAATAATAGTGTTCTCTATTGAATTTAAAATCTCTCTGTGTATACACATACATACCCTCCTATGAATATGTATACGTGGGTACATATATTTACATACATATGTAGTATGTATATAAAATAAGCTATATTAATTTTATTACTCAAATCTTGTAATTTTTTAATGGTTTGGTTGATTAGTCAATTTCTTGGAGAGTATTTTTTAAATCTTCATGATCATTACCAATTTTTCTATGGTTCCGTCTCCTGAAAACGTAGTGATTTTCCTGCTCAGTCCCCAGTCCCTCCTCCTGCCTGGTGGGATAGGGCCATGGCTGCCCTGTGGGCTCTGGGGGGCAGCTGTGAGGTGGCCACACTCACAGTCACTCACCTCACCTGCTGCTGGGAAACAGAACCTCTCCCACTGAGTTCTCCTGATTTTTTTCCAAAGACTTTTCCCGACCTTAATATTACTGCCAATCATTTTATACATAACTTTAATATTTTGATATTTGGGTTTTATTTTTATGAAATTAAAGATTGATTGTTGATTTATATGAATAACATGAATACATTTTCTGAGTACTTACCTAATGTTCCCATTGCCTTACACAACACCAACTTAAACACGTGCATACACACACACACTTGGCACCTTTTCCCACTTTCTTTCATCATATCCATGAAAATCTTCCTTAAGCCAGGTGTGGCGGTGCACACCTATGATCCTGGAGGTTCGGGAGGCTGAGGCAGGAAGATCGTGAGTTCAAAGCCAGCCTCAGCAAAAGTGAGGTGCTGAACAACTTAGGGAGACCCTGTC
The DNA here is from genome assembly GCF_021218885.2 of Marmota monax. Lineage (NCBI taxonomy): Eukaryota > Metazoa > Chordata > Mammalia > Rodentia > Sciuridae > Marmota > Marmota monax. The sequence continues at coordinate 91,282 of NW_026693021.1, read as the reverse complement.
TCTAAATAAAATACAAAATAGGGCTGGGATGTGGCTCAGTGGTCAAGTGCCCCTGAGCTCAATATCTGGTACCATTCCCCATCCCCCAAAACAGTCTTCCTTAAGAACTTTCATTTATTTCTGATTTTTATTGTTACAGAAAAAGTTGACCTCATCTGCTTTAGTGTTTTTGGGTAGCACCCGGGTTTAGACTTCATATTTCAAAGTTATTTCTGTTTTGTTTTGTATCAAATGTTATTCCTGTACCTGATTTATTTACTTATTTTCTTAATTTACTTTTTACTCCTTTTGTGATTCCAGCTTATCCCAAGACTGATTCTTCCTTCACAGTAACAAGGTGAAGCTTTGTCCCCAACTCAATGACAGTTTACTCCAGCGTGACATTCCTCAGTCAACAGCTTGCGGTGGCTTGATGTGTATCCACCAGGACAGGACAGTCTTCCTGTCAGCCCTCAGCCTCTGGCCTGCAGGCCTTGCTGGTTTGCTCTGGGAATTTCTGGTTCTTTCCTTTCCTGTCCTCATCTCCGTGGTCTGCTGTTGGATATCGAGGCTTTTCCTACTGCAGTGCTCTTGCACACACAGGAGAAGCTGCAGGGAATGTATCACACAGTTCAAAAACCAGCAGGTGTGCAAAGGGGGAGTGAACAAGGAGCTTCCGCCTGGTAGAGAGAAGAGGTCTTCGCAGTAGGGTGCACGTTCCCTAGAGGGAGGAGATGGCGGCTTCTCTTTTATGAGTTGAAGCACCTACTCCACTTCTCTCTTGGTTTCCGTACCAGGAGGAGATATTCCTTGGGGACTTTGCAAGAGTTTGTCCATGTTTGTGTATGCCATGTTGCTCTGTCATGAAGTACATGTGCGGCTAGTGGATATGTGGGAGGCACTGACATTTTCAACCCTGAGATACGAAAATATAAATTGAAATTATAAAGTCATATGTACAATATGAAGGAGAATCACACTCTGAAGTTCACATCTCCTTTGAAAACATGTGACTTAAGAAATTTATTGATGCCTTCACTGTCTTCTATTTTATTAGAGTATAAGGTTTCAAAAAATAATTTCTAATTATCTTCTGTATTTCTGTAGTGTCTGTTGTGATATTTCCTTTTTCAACACATATGCTGGTAATTTGAGTTCTCTCTCTCCTTCTCTTCATTAGCATGACTAAGGCTCTGTCAATTTTATTTATTTTTTCAAAGAAACAACTTTTAGTTTTGTCAATTTTTCGATTGTTTCTTTTGTTTCGATTTCATTGATTTCAGGTCTGATTTTAATTATTTCTTGCCTTCTACTGCTTTTGCTGCTGATTTGTTCTTCTTTTTCTAGGCTTTGAGGTATAATGTGAGGTAATTTATTTGTTGACTTTTTCTTCTTTTAAGGAATGAACTCCATGCAATGAATTTTCCTCTTAGTTCTGCTTTCATAGTGTCCCACAGATCGATATGTTGTGTCTGTGTTCTCATTTACCACTAAGAATTCTTTAATTTCCTCCTTGATGTCTTCTGTAACCCATTGTTCATTCAGTATCATATTGTTCAGTCTCCACGTGATGCAGAATTTTTTATTCTTTATTTTGTTGTTGATTTCCAATTTCATTCCATTATGACCTGATAAAACGTATGGTAGTAGCTCTTCTCCTTTGTATTTGCTGAGTGTTGCCCTGTGGCATAGTATATGGTCTATTTTTGAGAAGGATCCATGTGCTGCTGAGAAGAGTGTGTATCCGCTTGCAGGCTTTGAAGTTGGGATCCTCCTGCCTCAGCCTCCTGAGCCGCTGGAATTATAGGCATGCACTACTGCACCCAGAGCAATGTACTTTTTAAAATCAAAACAATTGCTTTACTACTCCATTTAGTCACTGTTTGTGCAAACTGGGAGAGAACAATAATATCTCTGTGCTAACCTCTTCTGTACACATAATGAAATGACAAACATGAGACTTCATTTTCAGCCAGAGTAAGGAGAACATAGTCTGAGCCTTTACAGGTGTTCCTGACTACCTTGAATACTCCTGTGTACTGACCTTGGTGCTGAGATCGTAACGCCATTCTCTCATTGGATCTAATGGAAACAGGCAAAGATCACCTTAATGAAACAACTGGAGCTATTTATTCACATTTTATATATAAGACGCTCAATCATTTTAAGGGCCTGTCAGGTCTGTCTTATTACCTCTATTGTAAATGTCAAAGAAACTGAGGCATAGAGAAATTAAACTTTCTTAACATGATAAGTCTAAATAAAAGATGTAAGAGCTGGAATTTGAAATAAATTTCAACTGACTCAAAAAAAAGAAAGAAAAAGAAAACATGTGAGTCCAGATAATTTAAGCAGAGCTGTATTTTCTCATGGAAGGCCGGCCACAAGTCAGGACCCATTTTTAGTGGCAGAAGCAGATTGGAGAGCAGCCTCTACGGCAGCATGGTGGAGAGGCTGGGAGGTGGAGCACGTCTGCTCCAACCGAGGAATCTACAGCGCTAGCCGAGGCCACCTCCTGAGACCTCCTGTCCATTACTAACTGCTAAGTACTGGTCCTGCAGGCCTGCTCCACTCCAGTCCTGATGGGAGGTCAATAGTGTCCTTGGAACTTCCCATCCTACCCCATGGGTCCTGTCTGGGTTTCTCCAGCTTCCCACTTCTCTGTCCTTAAAATGATGCTGTACTTTGAAGTACAGTTTGAAATTTTAAAAAAGCAAAAAAGACATGATATTAAAGACTCAACCAAGAACCTATGCAAAAATGAAAGTCCCAGTGAAGGGGTGGTTTACCTGTGCAGGACACACCAGTTCTGAAGGCATCAGCCCATTCCACTGAGGACAGTTTTACCTCCAGAAGAGAGACAATGAGGCATTTTCATTGCAAAGGTGGAAGTGAGTCTCCCTCCAGAGCAATGCCTGCCTTATGAGGTAATGTCCTAACAGCAAGGAACGCTGTAGGGGGTCAACACTCTTCATTTAAGTATCAGAGGGCAGTGCCCTGGGACGAGGAAGAAAGTATTTGATGCCACAGTAAATTTTAGTAAATTTCTAAAAAAACAAACCCAGGTTCCATCTCAGGGAACCACCTGAAGCTCCCCCAGGGAAACCCCAGAAAAATCTCACGAGGCTGGACGTGTCCTGTAATCCTGGGACTTACCCAAAACACACTGGAAAGCAACAAATGGACAGGGCCCTGCGGGAGAGCAGAGAGCCGCGGGGGCCCTAACACGGGGGAAGCACACACCCAGGCCCTAGTCAATTTTTAAGTAAGAATCATTTTAGAATTTCCTGTTTAATTTTTAACTTAAGACTCCACAAAAGCTTTATTTAAAATCCAAATCTCTGCTGAGGTGGGTTTTTGACAGATATGTACCTTTTTGAAAAGTTACAGCCGGATTCACTGCGGTTTTTCACTGTAGCTCCAATACACTGAGGACTCATTATTCTAAATAATTATGCAGCCAGAATAAATGAACGAACATAGTGTATGCTTTTAGGGAGAAAGCGATGGGTGGCAGGAAAGGAATTAAGAGGAATGTGGCAATTTTTTCATTTATTTTCTTTTACTTCAGATTTTGCCAGGAAAAAATGTCAATATTCTTTTGCTATTTGGGTTGTTTTTCCTTGTTTTTAAAATGGGACTGGCAAGACTGTAGATTGAAAATGTGAAGTTTACGGCTGCCAGGAAGAACAGGAATTAAGATCGTTTTGTGTGTAAATACACTGAGCAAACACTCTGCCTGGAGTTCTGTGGGAAATCCAGGGTATCTTTGAGCCAATTCAGCATTACCACTCGACTTGGTGGTCCCCGTTTCTTTCCAGCACTCCCTGTGTCTCCAGATATCTATTTGATTCCCTCTTTCAGATCCATAAAAAATTAAAATGAGGTACCTGGGTTAAAGGGGCATTGAGCTGATGCTATCTAGTATTTCTCATTTCTTGGTTTTAAAGGAGAACAAGTGCTCAGGAGAGCGTGTGCATTTTAGAGCATGTTTTTCTAAGCTCACATACAACCAACCACATTGTGATTTAATGGGTGTTATGCTCATAAAATGTGAATAAAACAACAAATACCTTGAGAAGAGCTGCTGTTCTGCCTCCAGTGGAAGCCTGGACCGTGCAGTCCAACCCACGGCCATGAGCAATCTCACACAGGTTCAGCTCGAGGTCTTCACAAATGTTCCACAGGCAGAAGAGGAAAATGAGGTTGGGGATGGAAACCCTGGGAGCAATCAGGAGAGCTGCATTCTTAGAGCAGATGCATCTCTAGAGAGCTTAGTGGGGTCGGCAATGGGACCTGATATTCTCCCCTAGGAAACATGGGAATCAAATCAGATGCTTCTGAGCTCCCTTCTCACTCCATATTTCTGAACTTCTGTTTCATATTTGCTGACCCCGAGCTATTCAATACAGAGCATGGGTAGCTGCATACCAGAGACATTGAAGTTCTGCTCACAGCACAGAGTACAACACAAGATTAGTTTATGGACATAAAGGAGAGAGTAAGTGGGGTGGGGAGGCTGGCCTGCAGCCAAGGTTAGAATTAAAGTGCACCCAGGCTGTGCTCCAATAGATGTGTTAGTTTGACTTTTTATTTACTTTTCTACATCTGTAAGAAATGTTATTTGATATTAGCAACTGAATTTCAAATGGTATTAGTATTAGTTCAGCTGCATGTCATATTTTGTTATCATGAACTTTAAAGAGCTCAGTAGAGAAGAATGAGGAAAACTGTGGTTATCATTTCTAATAAGAGTGAAGGACCCAGAACGGTAGAAGCAGGTTACTCTAGACAAGAGAGTGAGTAAGTAGGACAGCCTCCCAAGGGTTATTGCAAAGCAATAACTTAGAGAAGAGACTGATCTAAGTCTCAAAATATACAATACAGTCAGGATCTTACGTCAGCTAGTGAAGGTCTTGCAAGCCAAGGCTGGTGATAATGACTCCAAGTAGGAACTTGTTACAACAATCCATGACAGTGAGAGGATTGGAGGCAGAACCATGAGAGAGAGAGAGAGAGAGAGAGAGAGAGAGAGAGAGAGAGAGAGAGAGAAGAGGGCACTTACTGAGCCAGCTCGGCTAAGCACATTTGTATGTACTCTGCATGTGGTAGTTGATTCGAGTCTCTCAAATTGTGATTCACTTCTTTAACCTCTGCTGCAAAATAAGGATTCCGAGTCTGACACCTGGCCCTACACCCTGACTATCCCTCTTATTCTGCCCTTCCGCCTTCCGGGTCAAGAGGGGACACAGCGGATAAATGATCAGGAGCTGGAGGCGATAAGCATGCCTGGTGACATTTGGGGTCATGTTTTATGTCATGCAGAGGGAGATTGAACAAGATAGGGATCTCTGAACAACCTTCTGATGAGTGCTTACACACACGCACATACACACACACACACATGCTAATTGTACATTGTTGTACCTCATCAGTCTTGGTGTGACTTCATTAGCAACCCACTGGAACTTCAAACCTTCTCATTAGTTTTTCTATGGATGAGTTTCATCAGAACTCAAGTGCCTGGGACAGAAGGTCAACCACCCTAGAGTCAGGAGATTCAGATATTTGCTTTGCGGTCTCACGTCCACATTTTTTCCAGGGCATTATATTTTAAGAAAAAAAAAAATTAGAAAGACAAGGAATCTGCTGGCACTGGCTCTATTCACTCTCTATTTTGCTAATAACAATGCGTCAGTGACTTTTCTGGATTTTTTTTCTTAAGTTCCTAGTTCCCATCCATATGGATGCCAGTCTGACTTAGAATTTGATCTAATGACTCCATTGATTTTCATGAACATTAATTGGGCTATGGAACTTTGGACAGTGTACTTTGTTATGTGGCTATTGTGAAAATGAATCTGTACCTCCTGCAACTGAAAGTGGATAGTACTCTCCAGAGTTCTTCGGGCAAAATGGAATTCAGAGTTAAGGAGTTTGATTGATGCTCTTTGTTTGCTTCAGAAAGAATAGGATGGAACAGTCTCAATCAATCCATTAAACTTGAATAACTTGTTCAGGGTCCTGTCATATGGGTAAGTGGAAAAAATCCCAAAAAAAGTAAATAAAGAGATGGAATAAATGCATTAAAATTGTTTTATGTATGAGAAAGAACAATTTGAGTCAGTCATCATAGATAAGTATACTTTTAGCACTTATATTCAAAACCCATAGACTCACTAAATAATTTAAGCTGGATTTTTTTTTTTTATTCATGCATTTTTCTTCTATGCAACAATCAAGTATTTCTTGGGATAATTAGTTAGAAATAAAAATTGAAGCTTAGCTTCTTCAGGACTTTGATTTTTCTCCATAAAAAAATAAATAGTTCCTTGAGTCTCTTGGGGCCTCAGCTGAGTTCACTAGATCTGGGAATGGACAGGTGCATTCAAGTCTCAGGGGTGTTCAGAGCACAATGTGGTGTTACCCCTCACGGCCTCAAAGGGCAAATTTTGTTAGGACACATGCTTAGACCCAAGGATGAGATGGTGGGGTCAGAACAATCAAGACTTATTGGCAATATTTTAGGTCATTTAGCATGATAGAAATATTCTACAGCTCTACATGATTTTCCTTAGCCAAATTATGGTAAATGAAGGTAGCTTTGACATAAGACATCAGTGAAAACTTGAGTAGAGTAGCTGTCAGGAGAAAAGCCAAACTGGGGTAATGTAAGATCCACAGGACGCGCACAGAGGACTCCTTGCCTGGGAGTGGAAGGCAGCGTGCGCACCTGTGGTTGGTTGTCACTTCTGTAATTTTTCATTGGGACGTAGGTGTGTCCTTCACTAGAGCTTTGCTTGTGGTGGTGCATGTGAATTAGGAAGGCTAGTTTTGTGGCCATCTCTGCTAATATTTGCCAAGTCACATCACAGAATTGAAAAGGTCATTTCTGGTGTTCATATCCATACTTGCCTGACTCGCTGAAGTGGACACTGTGAATTGTAACATGGACGTGTGCTTCACGCCGACCACTCGCCTGGGTTCCTGGCCATCCTAGACCCTTCCTTTACGGGAGGTGAATAACAGATTCGAAATGTAGAGCTACAGCTCATCTCTCATTCTTCCCATTAGACTGCCATTGAGGGTCACCATGCAATGTCAAGAGAGCATTGAGTCCTCTCATGTTCCCCCAAGACTCTCACGCTTTATTTTACTCCATTGTTGATACGGGCAAATGAGAAGCAGAAAATATAGAGCTAGTATTCTGAATTGCATTTCTTAGGTTTCCAGCTCACTAATAATGTTAAAGCATTATTTTGATGGGAATTGGATTTTTACTATATATTTACAACATAGGATTTCTTTTTTTCTTTTTTGGAAAAAAATAATTTTTTTTAACATAGCCATGAACAAATTCTCAGAAGAGGTTATCAACAAACTTTGGGTGAATAAATGAATGACTAATATATGGATAAACATTAGCTAACCCCTTTTTCAACATGTAATTGGCCAACATAGGAATAAGAATGTCATAGGCTTTTTTTTTTCAGCAAGATATTTCCAAAACTATGTGCATGAGGGTTAACTTGTGTATTTTGCAGTATTAATTTTGTCAGAAATCAGCATTCCAGTGTTCCTTATAAGACCTATCCCTTAGCTTCGTACCCTGCCCCATGGTGATGGCCCACTCTGATCTCCTGATTGATAGACAAGATGGGGAATGGGAGTCAGGAGATTCTGAAATAGGAAAGATCACAGTGGTGAACTACAGTTCAGATGAATCTCTTGTCCAATTTCTCTCATGTCTCTCTTCTGTTTTGGTCTTTCTCCTATAGCTTTCTCTCTTTTTTCAGGAATTCAGAGTCTGAAAGGTAGATTTCACCATAGCATGGGCAAGCAGAGTCTTATTTTCTCCTTTCTCTGAATTATCCTGTGGTCATTCTTACCAATGCCACACCTTTTTTCCTAATACCCCCAATTTTTTCACTAATCAATTCACATTGGAATTCAGACAGACTAACATTATAGCATTCACCAAAATAAGATTTTAGGTTTACTTAAATAATAGTCAAATTATCAGATATTTCATAAAGCAGAATGAGCAGTGGCAGTTTCAGATGTTTAGTGTGTGCAGAATACCTTATCAAGGGCCATTCTTTTCATCAAAGAAAAAGCATCCAAGTGCTGTGCAGGGACCTATCGTGGTGGTAACCACTGTTTGGGCTACTGAGTGACCCAGCAGGCCTTCCAGAACTGAGAGGATAAACAAAGATGTCAAGACCATCTGGCCAGCTTGTGCTGTGCCAGCTGCTGACATCTGGACTGTTCCTTGCCTGATGGATTGACATTTGAACGGTCTTGGGGAAAATGCAGGTACATTCTTTGTCTAGCTTAGCACATAAACTGCTTCCTCCTGCGGTGGTGTGAGGGACCTGCCAGGCCCACTGTGACCAAGACGTGCTTTCTTCTGCGAGCGCTAGTAAACTGCAGTCTGTGAAGTCCTGCCTGTGCTTGTCTGTCTCTTTCTTCAATCTCTTGGCACTGCCCACCTTTGGTGATCAAACTGGGTTTTACTGAATATGACCATACACCTTCACATTGGAATCGTTATCATACCCCACTGTGTGATAGAGGAAGTGGGTCCCTCCAATGCAAGAAGGATCCTCCTGGTCCTCTAAGTGAGCATGTGCAGTGAGATGGTAATATGGGATGAATTCTGAGGTCTGTCCAAGACTGAAGACTGAACGTGGGAGTCTTTATGGTCCATAGAACTAACCGTTTACTCTGTGAGGGAAGGTCAAGGCAACAGAAGTGCCAGAATGTGTTCTGGATACCTGACACTTACAGGTCTCCAAAGAGCCCCAGGGACAGTCAGTGGAGGACTGGACAGAGAAGATGGATGAAATCTTTCATTAGTAAACAGAGTATTGTATTGTGCAAGCCAAAGAGAAAATGGTTCAGGGAAAGAGGAGTATAGTCTGTGGGAGGGAACTCATGAGGTTACCAGGAAGGGGTGTGACATCCATTAGCTGTGGCCACGTGGGAACAAGAAGACCTGGACCAGGTGGTGAGGAAAGAAGGTCTACCAACAGTAAGTTCAAGAGAGGGTTGTGGGGGAGTGGAAATGAAAACTAGGGGCATTGACATGTTCTAGAATTTTCGATGTTTTGGAATGAAGAGCAGAGAAATGGCACAATGAATGAAGGGAGATGTGGAAAAGAAGGACAGCTCTTATGATTCAATTCTGGATTTGCAAGAGAGGGGACATGTTGGTCTGCTGATGGGAATGGCCAGCTAAAGAGGGGGCAATGGCAATGCAAGAGATAAGAAGAGAAAATTGCTGGAATAAATTACCCTCGTATGCAAGAAAGGATCTTATCCAGAATATAAATGGAAGTATTGACCTTAGCTATAACATACAGTGTGGTGTGCCTGAGCTGGGGACGGAGATGCTTAACCTCAGTGATTTCCTACAGGAGTGAGGGCCACCTCTGTTACTCACAGTGATTACTTACGAGATCAGGCAGTCAAATCTTGCTTAAAGTGATCATGTCTCCTATCATCTATTTTATTTTTGTTCTTAAATGATTCAGGATCCCTAATATGAGTGTAATGTTCTGTGTATTATAGAAAAAGTAGACTGATAGGCTATTTTCTCTTCAGCTTATCTTCGCAATAATCTTAGCCCTTGTTTTATCCACACACTGTAGGAGATGCATTGATCAGGATCATGGGCAATAAAAGGTACAGAGTAATTTGAGCAGGCAAGGTTTAAGTAAAGAATTTCCCACTATTCACATACAGGGGATTAGATACTAAAAAAGAAATGGGACAGAACCCTAGAGAATGCTCTGGGACTGAAAGGAATATACTCAAGTATGAAAAAACTAGGAAGGGTGTCACCATGCTAGGATTTGCACCTCAGTGGGTGGGGGTGACAGTCTAGTGGGTGGCAGGACACTCTTTTGGGTACCCTTGGATGGTCCACACAGCCCTTATTGGTCTCCCCTTACTTGGCGTGAGCTGTCTGGCAGGGCTGGGGAGTGGGATGCCTCTTCCGGAGTGCTGGTTAACTGGACAATGGGCTCGGCTGGACAACCAGGAATCCTCTATGGAGAGCAGGCAGGACCAGACTGGCAGCAAGACAGCCAAAGGCAAGAAACTCACATCACCAGAGGAAGTCTAAAGTGTGTGCAAGGAATGGCCACCAGAAGATGAGGGCCACTATGTACCGTCCACAGCAGAAGCGCAGCAGGTGGCTTCTTCCACCTGCAGAGCCCCCTCCCCAGGGCCCTGCTGCTGACCACAGAAGAAAGGTGATTTCATCCACCTCCAGTTTCACACGCAGGTCACTGAAGTGTAGACACAGAGCCAAGAGATAGTCAGGGATGGTACCAGCAATGAAATGTGACCTTGAACACAGTTATCATGTTCATTACAGACACCCAGGGGTCTGAAGGGCTCTCTCATCTTCTAGCTATTAACCAGTCTAGAGACATGGCTTCAAATTGAGAAGGAGAATCACTGCATTTGGCTACATATTTACCTTTTTTTTTCAAGCATCAATGATCTCCTCAGCTTCCACAATCAACTAGGATGGAATTTGAAAATGTAGGTGACATGAGACTCGCTGTCATAAAACTGAGGTATCAGAAGACAAGAGAGCCATCTGTCAGATCATCATCATCATCACAACATCCACAGGAAAGTACAACCCCCACGGTGCTGACTGGCATGAAGGAGGGTACTTAAATGTATTTTAGGGTACGTGTGAGGGTGGTACAGGGAGTGCTGACTGACAGCTTGGAGGCTTCTTTAGAAAGCTTACGGTTGTTAAGGTTTCTACTCAACCAGTTGTTGTGTGGCCTGCTCAGGCGCCTTTAGGGAGAGATTCAGGGTCAAGGCAGGGAGGTGGGGACAAGCTCAGGAGCACCTCGTGAGCAATGGCAGGAGTGCATTCAGAGATACAAGGGTAGGAGGCTGGGACTGCTCTAGGAAAGAAGTGATGATGTTTGTGGCTGGGAAGAATCAAACATGTCAGTGTGAGACGTCACTAGACTCGGTGCGAGCTATTGTGAGATATTCTAGTGGAAATATGAAGATGGCTGGTGGTATATGGGCCTGCAGGTAAGCAGAGGAATTTCAGATGTTAGGTGAGGGCTAGGATCACATTCCATTTGCTTTTCTGACATCTAGAACATTGTCTGTGGCACATTAAGCACTCAGTGCATGATCCATGAATTAGTAAATGAACACTCCGGGAAGGTTTGGCATCTAGCTGATAATTGCAGCCAAGGGTACTGATGTATTTGCCAGGAGGAAGATTATAGACTGCAATTAGAAGTGGAGTTTGGATGGAGCTGTGAAGGGCCCCATTATTTAATGACTGATGGAAGAGGGTCGATTTCAGGAGTCAGAAGGATTGGTTAGAGCACAGGCTGGTTCATAGTGGTGACGTCTACAGGGAGCCAGGCAGTGTCAAACCTGGACGTTGCCCCTAAGACAGCAAGCACAGAACCAGGAGGAGGACGGGCAGAGGGGAGGTGTGGGGATGCACAGGATGTGCTGACTATTCTCCGTGAGAAGGGAGAGGATCGGCTGGGAGAGCAGGGGCAGGTGAGGGCCAGGTGGAGACCCTGAGCAGAGTCAAAAGCTCACAGGATGGAACCGAGACCAAGGGCAATATTTAAGGGGGAAAGAAAGGTGACTGATAGGGTCATATTCCAAGCAAAGTAGGAGAGAACCCTTTATTGCTACTCAGCAACGTGTTATTAGGTACACTGTGAATATTCAGCAGGCTGAAGACACGTTTCTGCATCTGCATTTGCTACGCGACTTTTGAATACCGTGTGAGGCCCTGTGTTTGTGAGAGGGAGTGTGCGGAGTATGCACATCCCCGCGGATGCCTTGAGACACTGGGAGGATTCCACACTGGCAGAGGGACTCCAGCCTTGTTCTCATTTTATTTTTATTTTTCCTGCTGTTTGCTTCCATATGTTCTTTTTTGCTTAAAATGCCTTGAGAAATACACATCGTCTTTCTAAACAGCATCAGCATCATTGATACATTAACATTTCTTTATTTTTGGCTCTGACATACCTGTGTTAAGTGTGCCAAGCTCTGTGGTGCTGTAAGCCCACAAGTCCTCTGCCTTTCCTGGGGCTTCTCAGGACTCTTCTGTAATCACTTCTGGACACCAAGGGACCAATAAATTCAAAGAAATAGCTGTTTATTCAAGGCATTGTTTGGGCTTTTTGACATTCTCTGTGATGATAAAAATATTCTCCTTCCCTTTTGCAGAGAAAAATAGCCTGGCTGACACAAGAAGCTGGTCATAATGGTCTTCCTGAGAATTTGTGGAGTTCTACCATGTATGAATACAACTAAGTGGGAAGACGGGATGTGGTGCTGCCTGGGTTTCAATCCCCCTGTTAATCCCATACTCCACTAACCAGTGTAATGAACTGGATTAGGGGATGCAGTGTTTTACCCCCCCCCATGGTGAAACAGATAGATAGATTTTTCTGGGTGAAAAAGAAGACACTAATAACTGAAGTGTGTGATGTTGTAAGTTAAAATTCCCATTTAATTGCAAAAGTGGGAAGGCGCGTACTGAGATCTACTGTAAGATGCAATTCATCTTACAGAAGAGTTTTGATGCTGATGCTTCTTTTGGAAATGAGATTTATTTCCAGGTGTGATGGTGTACTCCTGTCATTTCAGCAACTTGGAGGTTGAGGCAGGAGGATCGCACGTTCCAGCTTGCCTGAGCAATTAAGCTAGACCCCGTCTCAAGATAAAATAAAAGGGCTGGGATGCAGCTCAGTGGTAGCATGCCCTTGGATTCAATTCCCTCAAATTAATTAAGGACTGCCAGAACAAAAATAATTTTTATGAAACAAAAAATAAAATGTTATTATTGGAATATCTTTCAAACAAGAACTGACCTGGTTTATTTAAAACTCACATTTATCATTAACTCTAATTTTAGCTTCTCTTTTCAAATAAGTTTAAACTGAGAGGAAATTATTGGAAATACAGCAGAGTTCACAGATACCCTGGCCTTGCTTGCACTGACAGGCTTCTGAAATAGCCACAGGACCCCACGGCAAACCACACAGGCACACTGTTGACATTCCCACAGGTCCTTCCACTTTTCCACTAACCCACTTTTTCAGTCCCAGGATCCACTTCGGGATCCCACACTGTCCTTAAAAGTCACATCCCCTCCTCTGTCTTCATGACCCACCTCCCTTCCTTCTTTCTTTTTCCCCTCATGGGTGTCCGGGCTTGGGAGATGGGTCTTTCCTGGTCCCTACCTTGTTACCAGTACTGGTGAGCTGTGCCTAGCATGCACAGAGCTTCACTGACCTTCTGTGTTTGCCAGTGGCTCTGTTGGGTGGTGACCAGACCCACGCAGCAGGCTTCCTGCTGTGAGATCTTCAGGTGCACGGTTTGAGCATGACTTGTGATTGGGAAGCAAAGTGGACCCTTGGCTAAGGTGATATGGTTCCTGGGTTTCTCTACTGTGAAGTTATTGTTTTTTTCTTTTACAACTGATACGTATCTTGGAGAAAGCACCTGGAGATCCTGCAAGCATGTTGCTATTTTCCTGACTTTTGCCTCCCCATGTCAACAGCCACCAGTGGCTCTTTCTTGCAACAACTATCTGCATGCTATTCCAGCAGTATTTTCTGTTTACTTAATTCTAAAGAATGCATTCTTTGAAATGACTAAATCACTTACCTGTATCCAGGATGTGTGGCTAACTTCATTTTGTGAACTTAGAATCGGTATTTTGGCATTTAATTTGTGGCTCACACTCTTCCGTTGTTGCTATTGGAAGCTGTATCCAGGAGTTTCCTTCATTCCTTCCACCCTGCTGGCACCACTTTAAGAGCAGTCCTGACTTTATCATGCCTCAAGGTATCCCAGATACCCCACACCCGTCTTTTGCTGTGATTGACCCATCAGAAATTCAGGCTGGGTGTTTTCTGTGAGTAGACTCAATGTTTTTCTACAAATATTGTGAATACAGATTTTAATATAAATTGTGACATAACAGTTAAATTGCTTTTAAATGTTTTTCCTCTCTAAACTTTGTAGTAATTAGAGTATTGGAAACTCATTTTGTCTTGACAATAACTTTAAGACCGCTAATAAAGTTACTGCAGACTATAAATGGATGAGGCAGATAAACCAAGGGACGATGCTTCCTATGACACCCAATGAGGAGTAAACAAAAGGAAGTTCCTAACTTTCCCAGGTGCAGGGTATAAGAAAATGCCAGGCAGAGAAGTTCAAATCAACCTTCACCCATTCATTCACACTCCTGATTGACACTTTGAATAGAGGGCTCAGAAAAGCAGTTTCTGATTTTAGGAAGAGTCAAGTCTAAATGCAGAAACATATCAATTGAGCTTTCAGAAAACATAATTACCAATTCTAAGGGCTAGCAATTACAATCAGAAATGGAAATTCAAAAGCAGTATCACTTAGAATACCATTAAAAACTTATACTTTAAGATGAAGTATTAGGAGTTGATGGTGGTGGCCAGAGACTAGAAGAAGGGAGTGGGAGCTACATGTATTTATCGGCCCAGAGCCTCAGGGCCACAGAATGGAAGATCATTACATTTCACACCACAGAACTGTACCCTTAAAAGTAACCTGGTGGTCAATTTTATGTTGTGTATATTTTCCCCAAATAGTGAAAAATGGGAAAAGATATCATGAATCGAAGTATTTCAAAAGATATTTTTTTTTTTCACTGAAAACCATAAAATAATGCTTGGGAAAATTCAGAAGACTGAATAAAATTACAAAATGAGTTTTTCCAAACCTGATCTAAATTAATGTAATTTCAAACAAAACTGTCAGTTCATGTGAAAATTGACTAACTGCTTCTAAAAATCCCATGGAGATGCTGAAGAGCTAGAGCAGTCAGAGAGCTTTGGAAAAGGACAAGGCAGAAGGTCTGACATGACCTGGTCTCAAGACCTACTCTGATGTTACCTTACATCCATGTGGTGGGCATGTGGACACAATGTGGGCCAGAGGAACAGGAGAGAAAGTCTAGAAAGAGAACAGAAAGTACAATTTGACAAGGTTACAAAGCAGGGTAGTGGATAAGAGATGCTGGTTTTCTACCACAAGAGCTGAACATCCATATAAAAATGAACTTCAGTGCTCTGTACCACATAAAAATCTTCATTCAAGTAGATTATTCTTGAAAATGTATAACTTAATACTGTAAATATCCCAGAGGAAAACATAGGAGAAAACAGTTGAAACTTTGACATTGGCCAGTTTGTCTTAGAGATGGCACCCAAAACAGAATCCTGTGCTCTTCCAACAACACTGTTAAGAGAATAAAAGGAAAAAAACCCCAGGCAAAAATATCTACTTGTGATTCTTAACATTTCATGGCAGACTTATACAGAATATGTAAAAGTCTCCAAAATCAATAATAAGAAAACAAATGGCCTGACTTAAAAAACAGACAAATAATTTTAAAAGAAATTTCATCAAAGAGTTTTTGAGTGGCATAATGTTTTCAGGAAATGAAAGGTATCAATTTCACCTTAAATTATACTTGAAAACATATTAAAAGCCTCGTAGCTTCTGCTCTAGCAGGTCAAGGGCATGAGTCACCAGCTGCATTCTCACAACAAGAAAAACGCCGAACGAACTCAACACGAACTCTTCTGGGATTCATGAGAGAACTGGGGTCTGCCCACCTCCCTGAAGCTGGACAGACAGACACAGAACACAGAAGGAAAGCAGGGGAGCAGACTCCAAAGCTGCAGCCTGCAACTGGCAGGGGCACCTGTCCCAGAGCTGGGGCTGTGGGGCGACAGCTGAGATGGACACTCCCGCCACCCATGGAGGGACCCAGAGTCTCCAAGCTTACTTCCAGGAGCTGCTCCAGGCCTGAGGAGCAGGGAAACGGCCTCCGGCCTCTGGCAGGGGTGGGGGGCACTGAGCATATGCTGAATTGCTATTTCACAGAGCCCTCATGCCCTGGAGAAGGGAAATGCCCCACTTCACCCCACCTGCCCTGCCTGGTGCTCCTAAGGGGAGTAGGACAATTTGAAAGGTGTCACATAACAGAGAGTCACATAACTAGAAATCAGGAGTGGACACAGTGATTGGTTAGGAGAATACTTTCTTCAATAAAAGACAGACACTGAATCCTGTACATACAGGTCAGAGAAGACAAAGGAAGGTCAATAGCAAAACCACATAAACAAAACACCTGCATATGTTGTTTTCAATGTCCAGGAAAGGTGTGATCTTCAAAGCACCCAGGAAAAGAAGAAAATCTTGCAGAAGAAGAAGAGGAAGAGTTATAGAAGTCTTAGAAGCCATGCAGAAGAGAGGTGTGCCTGCATGCTGGTGCTTTGGTCAAGGACGGATGAGACAGTGGTCCCATACATCCCATCACCTCAATGGTGGCCGGCCACCACCTAGTGTGTGCACCACGCACAATGTTCACACAGAGGCAAAGAGCCCCCGAGGACACATTTGTCAGAACATGGCCCTGTCATGAAGCAATGCATAATTGTTTTTAAACTTTTAAATTTTTAAACAAAAATTCTGTATCTTCAAAAGTGAGGAGAACTAAGGGCTTTTTAAAACCAAAGTTGAGGTCATTTACCACTTAGGAAGATTGCTAGAATAATTTTTTTCAGAGAAGGAAGATCACAACAGTTTAAGACTTGTATTTGTCTGCATAAGGAAATAAGAGCTTTAGAAAATGGAAACATTCGGGTGAAATATTATATGTACTTTTCTTGTCCTTAACTGATCTATCAAGTAACAGGCCCATTTCCCAAATTAATGTCAACTGTGCATGGTGAGTACAATGTGCGGCCCAGGGAGAGGAAGGAGAGCAATTTCACAGGGAATGAGAAGGAGTGATCCACTGGCTGTGTGATGTTAGGAGGGGCTGCACTCACAATGAAGCACTCTGGTGTTAGTTCTTTAGTTTTGTACTTTTTTGGTCTTTAATAAGTGTTGTACTTTATAAAGTTAATAAAGTTTGTACTTTATTAAGTCTTGTACCTACAGAGGGGTAAAGAAAAACTGAGCAAGTGACACTAAATGAAGAACTTATCACTAAAGGCCAAAGGCCAAACTTGGGACTTAATTGAAAAAAAAAAATCAAAGTGGCAATCTTTAAAGGCAGATACTCCCATGTGTGTGTCAGGGGCCAAGGTTTTCCCAATCAGTGCCCTCACCTTAGCTTAACAGACTTGCCTTAGCTGGTCACTCCCCTGGCCTGATAGTAAATCAAAACCCAAACTGCATCTCGGAGATGGTGAGGATGATCTCAAGGACTCCAAGGATGCAAAGGTGGTCCCCACCACATCTCCTTGTAACTCATCAACCTGGTCCCTGCTGAAACCAGGTAGACCCTGAAGAACAGGCGCAGACACCTGCCAGCTGAATCAGCAGCAGCTCTCACGGTGGCTGACATGTCTACGTGGCATCTTCTCAGGGAGGGTTCACGGCATTCGACCATTGACTTGGTGAAGGTGTACTTTTCCATCTTGATCACAAAAGATAAGGAGACAGATGCACTGGGTTCCACCTTAGGGCTGTAAGAAGTGGTTCTGTTCTCCTGGGAGACTTGAGTCTTCTGAACATCCTGTAGAGAGCCACATGGCTCTATCACATGGATGGCATCAGGCTGACCAGGCAGGATTAAGAGGAGGCAGAGAGCTCACTGGGACATTGGTACTTTGTTTTCACCCCATGATGACCCAGGGGCTTGCCATTTCAGTACAGTTTTTAGGAGTCTGGTGATCAGGATGTGCCAGGACATGCCCTCCTTCTGTATAAGGAAATAAGAGCTTTAGAAAATGGATACGTTCAGGTGAAGTGTTATAGGTGACTTTTGTAAAATTAGATTGCCCTTTATTACACCCTCTTCAACAAAGAAGGAAGTGGAGCCTCCTAGGCCTCCTGGAGGTCCAGCAGGGACAAAGTCCATAAGGAGGGAAACTGCTGCAGTCCCATCCCCATTGACCCAAGGGGCCAGCTCTGCAGTCTGCCTGCTTGATAATCAGAGCGTCACCCAGCTTTCTCTCACTTTGAAACCCAATGTTCAGGTGGTTAATTTTCAAGTCATTTTACAGTCCTTAGGACAGAATGATTAAAATACACTATGGAGTATTGTTAAAAATTCCTCGAGAGCAAAATAAAAATATACATTACTTAAAAAGTCACAGTCTACATTAAATACATTAAAATGCTGACAATTTTTAAATGAAATCATTTTAAACAATAAATACATGAAAATATTTCTCAGATACAGGTTACATATATTTATATTTGTAAAACTATCATCAACAAATGATTTTGCAAATATACATCCTGCTTATAGAAGCATTTTACCTACTTTTACAAAATTATTGAAAGTTAACAAGTTCTAGATATGTTTCCATTTTCGCCCATTTTTAAAGCAACTCTAGCATAACATCATTCCTCTTTTTAAAAAGCTGAACTATAGCATAGTGCTCATTTTACTTGGCCTAAAAATGGAAATTTGGAAGACTTTCTAGGTGCTGGGAAAGTCTGGGCAGCCGACTGAGTTCCAGCAGCCAAGGCTGCCATCCACCAGCACCGAGAGCTGTCTTTGCTCTCAGATGAGGAGACTCTGTGGTGAGCCGCTTCTGCCGTTTCTGCAGACTATGGTCGCCATTACAAGATGGCGCTGGCTCCGCTGTGGTCTGTGACAAACAACTCCTTATCTAGGAAAGTTGGCACATGATTTTTCACCACCCTGGGAGAAAGCTCCACGCGGCAGCTTTGCATTGGGGCTTGGGATGCTTTATTAAGGCTGGGAGGGGCATCCGAGAGAGAAGAAGAAGAAATATCAAGGGCCTGAATAAACTGCTGAAAGAAGATTCCTGAGTTGCGTCTTCCTTGCGGGTAAGGGGTCGCGACAAGTGGTGCCGAAACCCGGGAACCAGAACTTTCAGCAGTCAGGGGTGGTGCACCGGTTAGTCCCAGGTAAGTGGGATCCGCGACCAAAGCGGGGTTAATCCCAGGTAAGTGGGATCCACGACCAAAGCGGGGCAGCTCCTCTGTAAAGAAAGAGAGAGCATTACATTTTATTGCAGCTGCACTGTGTATTTTCACTTTTGTTTTTTGTGCTTCTTTTGTTGTTGTGACGACAGGGACGCTCCCCTGTAAAAGGAAGAGAGCGGGGACTTTTGTACTTTCACTTTCTTTATAGCTCTAAAAACATTATGGGCGTTGCTTCTCCAAGCCCAATTTTGTTGGCCCTAGATGGGTTGTTACATTCAAAAGGACTTAAGATAAAGCAGAGTACTTTGCAGATGTTTTTAAGAGAAGCTGATATAGCGGCTCCTTGGTTTGCTTTTTCAGGGAGTCTTACGGTTCCCAGCTGGGACAAATTAGGGAAAGATCTAGATTTCGCTCATGAGCAAGGTACCTTGCAGGGTGGCATTATACCACTTTGGAAGTTAGTTAGAGGATGTATAACAGATGGTAAATGCCAGGAAGCTGTGAGTGAGGGTCAAGCTATTCTTGAGCAGCTGCATGAGGAAAAATCTGAAGGATCATGTAGTGAAGTGGCAGAGAGTATTAAAAGTAACAGTAGTGAGAAGGCAAAAGAGCCTGAAGATAAAAATAGGAGAAGGCTCTACCCAGACTTGACCGAATTAAAAACGCCTGAGAACACAAGCGACTCAGAGAGTTCTGAGGACCTTGATATATTGTTACAACAACTACATAAGATAAAAATGAAAAAGAAGAAAAAGGAGACACAGGGCATGCAGGCCTACTGTAAGAAGGGGAAGGGAGTTAACATGGGTCAACAAAACTCTGAGGAGGAGGAGGTAGAATATCTAGAAGAAGATATGGTGCCGATTGCCCCACCTCCATATGTGGGGGGGAGCCAAGGTTCCGGGAGATCTTTTCATGCACAAGTTTGGAGGACAGTTAATACAGATATGGGACTTGCATACCCTGTATTTCAGGACAATAACAGGGAAAGATATCATGAGCCTTTAGACTTTAAGCTAATTAAAACCTTGGCAGAATCTGTCCGCACTTATGGCATAGATGCCGCTTTCACTCTCACTCAGGTGGAGGGACTTACTAGATTTTACATGACTCCCTCAGATTGGGCTAGTCTAGTCCGCGCTTGTGTTTCCCCAGGGAAATATTAGGAGTCCAAAGTTGGCTGTTTAATGTTTCTGGCAGTACCCAAGACTCGGAGCGAGGTAGGAGACTTAAAATTACTTCACACAATTCACAATTGTTTTATGCTATATTACCCTCCACAGCAGTCCACCTCCAATCTCCGTTCCTGTTTCTTTTGGCTAATGTTACATTACAGGGGATGCTTAATTGTTCTAATATTACCTGTTATTTGTCTGAGTGTTGGAATGGCTCCTGGACTACGGCAATGGTTATGAAAATTCCAACTTTTGTCCCAATCCCGGTTACTGCAGATCCAGAGTCATTTCCTATTGTTGAACTGATTAGAGCCCGTAGAGATTTTGGAATTACGGCAGCTATAGTGACAGCTGTGGCGGTATCTGCTGCTGCAGCAGTTATAGCTGGAGTAGCCATGGCCAGCCAGGTACAAACTGCTGCCACTATTAATCAGGTTATTCAACAAACATCCACCATACTTGAATCTCAAAGTAGAATTAATCAACACATTTTATCTGGGATTCTGGCTGCTAATCAAAGGATAGATCTACTTCAAGCTCAAGTTGAGGAATTGTCTGATCTAGTACATTTGGGTTGTATTGATCAACGTGCACATTTATGTATAACCTCTGTCAGATTTTATGATTCCAGAAATGCCTCCCGCATCATCGGGGAGTATCTATCCGGAACCTGGTCCATGGAAGCAGAAAACTTGATCCAGTCTCAACTAACTCAGATTGCTGTTCTGAATAGCACCCATGTCAATCCAGTGACTTTGGGTCAATTCACCAGTTGGCTATCCTCTGCCTTTTCCTTTTTTAAGGAATGGGTGGGAGTGGGCATTTTTGGTGCAATGTGTTGCTTCGGTGTTGTACTTTGTTTGTGGCTTCTCTGTGGCCTTAAAACTCGCCATGCACAAGAAAAGGCTATGATCATACAAGCTCTTGCAGCTTTAGAAAATGGCAACTCACCTCAAGTCTGGCTTGCACATCTTAAACAGTAAACCTTTGTCATGGTCGTTACACCCCAAGTTATTATAACATTGCACTGGGATCGACATGACTTTCCTTGTTATTCTCTTAGTGTTGGAAAGCCCTTGCACTCTGCCAGTCTTACTGCCATTGCACGCAGATGGGTTTCCACACTAGTGCTTTTCTATCGTCTTAAAGTCCGTGCCTTTCTTTCAGGGTGCTGTCAACTTGTTTGTCATTATAAACAGCCACAGTTCAGCCTCAGCTATCCCCCTTCGTCCACCATCGTCACAATACAGGATGCGAGGCAAGGCACTGCACTTGAGTGATCCTTGACGAGGACCTCAAGGAGAGCATGTCCTATTGCATGCGGGTTAGACGCGTCCACGCCCCGCCCCACGAAAAAAGGCGTCGGCTGATATGGCCTCAGATCTGGGGAAGGGCCCTCCTTAGGACTGAGCCATACTATGCAGCCACTTCTGCACAGTGGGATAGGACCTCTACTCTCGCCTGTATTGTTTTAAGAAAACAGAAAGGGGGAACTGTGGTGAGCCGCTTCTGCCGTTTCTGCAGACTATGGTCGCCATTACAAGATGACGCTGGCTCCGCTGTGGTCTGTGACAAACAACTCCTTATCTAGGAAAGTTGGCACATGATTTTTCACCACCCTGGGAGAAAGCTCCACGTGGCAGCTTTGCATTGGGGCTTGGGATGCTTTATTAAGGCTGGGAGGGGCATCCGAGAGGAAGAAGAAGAAATATCAAGGGCCTGAATAAACTGCTGAAAGAAGATTCCTGAGTTGCGTCTTCCTTGCGGGCAAGGGGTCGCGACAAGACTCCTTCCTGGTCTACCCCTGGAGAGAGTTTATGCTTACTATTTCTCAATTTCCAGGAGATATTTGCTGAAAGAATTCTGATATTTAAATCCCGTGGCAATCAAAACTATTCCAAAGACCGAAGCACTTTGCGTTTGGATAAATACAAAAAAGCAATGAGCCTGATTCCAAACGAAAAGAGGACAGCCCCCCCGCCCCCACCCCCCACCCCCCGCTGTTGTTCACTTTATTTTATAAGCCTGTTGAGGTAGAAGGCTTTTCTACTTTCTCTGAAAACCACACCACTCATACAAATGGTGCCTACACTGCAAAGGCTTCTAGTGCCTCTTAGGCATTCTCCCAGCTAAGAAAACGCTCTCTGTGCCCTTCAATTGTTTTCTGTCCTCCATCATTCTAGGGCACTTTAGGTGTCCATCCTAATCCCTGAAATTGATCTGACTTCCAAGGGTATCTCATCATTGATAGGTCTATCATCAATATCATCAACCCAGTTTTCCATTTCAGTCTCTGAATTGATCTATTCGATCAGTTGTATTAGTTTTATGGCAAATTGGACAACTGACATTTCAAAATTGTTTCCAATGTTATAAATTTTATCTAGTTTTCCTTTTTTTAGAAATTTATTTAGTTTTTTAGAATTTATTTTAAATAAGCAACACATGACAATAGAATGCATTTTGACACATCATACATAAATGGAGTATAACTTCTCATTCTTCTGTTTGTACATGATGTCTAGTTACACGGGTTGTGTAATCATACATGCACATAGGGTAATAAAATCCAGTTCATTCTACTATTTTTATTACCCCCCTCCTCTTCTTTCACTTCCCTCTGTCTAATCCAAAGTACCACTATTCTTCCCTAGCCCTCCCTCTTATTTTGTATTAGCATAAACATATCAGAGAAAACATTTGACCTTCATTTCTTTCTAATTGGCTTATTTTCCTTAACATGATATTCTCCAGCTGCATCCATTTACCGGAAAGTGTTGCCGCAGCCCAGCTGGCTGAGCAAAATAATGGGGGGTGACGAACGACTTGTGTCGATTGATACAGCAGGAGTAGGAGCCGTTTATTGCAGGACAGGAGCAGTATTTATACATTCCACACAGCTTATCTAATTAGCATAAACTAGATACAGCAGTCAACCAATAAGGAATCTCCACACTTAATGGCTTGCTGGTGTTATTTCACAAACCACTCCCCCTGGCATTTTGCCAGGCGCCATCCAGACTTGTTTACAGACTCTAACATTTGCTAGGTGCCATCCTGACTTGTTTACAGACTCTAACAAAGTGTCATAATTTTATCCTTTTTTAAAGCTTAGTGATATTCCATTGTGTATATGTACAACATTTTGTTTATCCATTCAACTGTTGAAGGGCACCTAGGTTGGTAGTATAACATAACTATTATGAATTGAACTGCTATAAACATTGATGTGGCTTAGTCCTTTGGGAATAAACTGAGGAGTGCGATAACAGGATCAAATGGTAATTCCATTCCAAGTCTTCTGAGGACTCTCCATACTGCTTTCCATGTTGGTTGTACCAATTTTCAGTCCCACCATTAATGTATGAGTGTACCTTTTTTCACCTATCTGCACCAACACTTATTATTGCTTGTATTTTTGATAATTGCCATTCTGAATGGAGTGAGATGAAATCTCAGTGTTGTTTTTGTTTGCATGTTGCTAATATCTAGAGATTTTGAACATTCTTTTATATATTTTTTTATCTATTGTATTTCTTCTTCTGTGAAGTGTCTGTTCAGTTCCTTAGCCCATTTATCAATTGGGTTATTTGTTTTTTCGGTGGTAAGTTTTTTGAGTTCTTTATATATCCTGAAGGTTAATGCTCTGTCTGAGGTGGTAAAGATTTTTTCCCATTCTATAGGCTCTCTCTTTATGTTATCGATTGTTTCTTTTGCTCTGAGGAAGCTTTTTAGTTTGATTCAATCCTATTTATGGATTCTTGATTATACTTCTTGCATTTTAGGAATTTGGTTAAGGAAGTCAGTTCCTAAGCCTACATGATGAAGATTTGGGCCTCCTTTTTCTTCTGTTAGGCACAGGGTCTCTGTTCTAGTGCCTGAGTCTTTGATCAACATGTAGTTGAATTTTGTGCAGGATGGGAGATAGGGATTAAATTTCATTTTGCTACATTTGGATTTTCAGTTTTCCTAGTTATCTCCACTGTATGTTTATGGCCCCTTTGCCTATTGTGAGATAACTGTAGTTATATGGGTTTGTCTCTGTGTTTTCTATTCTGTACACTGGCCTGCATGTCTGTTTTGGTGCCAATACCGTGCCATTATTGTTACTCTGTAGTATAATTTAACGTCTAGTATTATGATGTTTCCTTCTTCACTTTTCTTGTTAAGATTACTTTTTATCTATTCTGGGGCTCTTATTTTTCCAAGTGAATTTCATGATTGCTTTTTCTAGTTCTATGAAGAATGTCAATGGAATTTTAATAGGAATTGCATTAAATCTGTATAATGCTTTTGGTAGTATGGCCATTTTGCCAATGTTAATTATGCCTATCCAAGAGCATGAGAGAGCTTTTCATGTTCTAAGGTCTTCTTCTATTTCTTTCTTTAGTGTTTTGCAGTTTCTGTTGTAGAGGTCTATTACCTCTACAGATTGATTCCCAATATTTTATTTTTTCTTTTGAGGCTATTGTGAATTGGGTAGTTTTCCTAATTTCTCTTTCAGTGGATTCACCACTAATATATGGGGATGCATTTGATTTGTGGGTGTTTATTTTATATCCTGCTACTTTGATGAATTAATTTAGTAGTTCTAGAATTTTCTGGTGAAATTTTTTGTATCTTCCAAATATAGAATCATGTCGTCAGCAAATAGTGATAGTCTGAATTCTTCTTTTCCTATTTGTATCCCTTCAATTTCTTTCTTCTGTCTAATTGCTCAGGTTAGAGTTTCAAGAACTATGTTAAATAAAAATGGTGAAATAGGGCATTTTTGTCTTGTTCCACTTTTTGGAGAGAAAGCTTTCACTTTTTTACATTTATGATGTTAGCATTGGGTTTAATATATGTAGCTTCTACAATGTTAATATATGTTCCTGCTATTCCTAGTTTTTCTAGTGTTTTGAAGATGAAGGAGTGCTGTATTTTGTCAAATACTTTTTCTGCATCTATTGAGATAATAATATGATTCTTGTCTATAAGTCTATTCATATGATGAATTAAGTTTATTGATTTCCATTTATTGAAACCAAACTTGCATCCCTAGGATAAACCCCACTTGATCATGGTACACTATCTTTTTAATATGTTTTCTTATGCAATTTGCCAGAATTTTATTGAGAAATTTTGCATCTATGTTCATCAGGGATATTGGTCTGGAGTTTTCTTTCCTTGATGTGTCTCTGGTGGTTTTGGTATCAGGGTGATACTAGCTTCATAGAATGTAAAATGCTCAGAAAATATTTACTGACATGTTAAATATAAATTCAATTTCATCAGTAATCATTATAAATATGAATAGTCTATATAATCCAACTAAAAGGCAGAGACTATCAGAGTGATTAAATACAGTAGCAGTAGTTACAAGAATGAACTCCACACTGTCAACAACAAACCCACTTTATATGAAGACAAAGAGAATTAAAGAAGTGAAATATATATGTGTGTATATATACATCTATCTATCTATCTATATATATATATATATATATATATATATATATATATATATAACATTTATCAAAAAAAGTAGAGGTAGCAATATTGATGTCAGACAAAGCAATCTTCAGAACAAAAGAATTTGTCAGGCATCAAGAAGAACATCACATAATAAAAAAAGTCAATGTTTCCAGAATATAGAACAGTTCATAGTGTGTGTGCTCCAAAAGTAGAGCATCATAGTACACAGGCAAACCCAGATAAAGCCACCAGGAGAAACACACATCTAGAGCTATACTTGGAGACTTTGTACCCTGGAATTATAACAGAGATGCAAGCAGGAAATTAGCAAAGATGCAGTTGAACTCAGGGCTGTATCAGTCAACAGGATGGTATTGACATCCAACCATGGCACAGCATGTGTTCTCCTGAAGCACATGGAGCAGCCATGCAAAGAGAGCACATCATGCACCATGAAACACATTCTTCTATTGTGCAGGGGGATTAAACCATGAAGAAGTAACAGGAAGATAGCAGGAACATTGATGACTAAATTAGGGGACTAAATGCACACTAATCAACATCATCACTAAATGGAATGTATTCTAGCTATGTATTCTGTTTCAACATTAATATACAAGGGCTGCAGTCCATGTCAATAATCTAAAGAAGAAAAATGCAAGGTCATGGATCAGAAGCAGAAAAGGCATCTGACAAAATTCAATAGGGAAGTTTCTGCTCTAACCCTAAGTTTCTGCAAACCTTTACTGTGAACATGCTTCTGGGATGGTGGACGATGTGAAAATGGAAGTCAGGAAAGAATACATACTGCCATTCCCATGAGAGTTGGAGGAGCAGACTGAGGAGGAAACTGCACGGAAGCACTTCTATGAAAATAATGCTTTGACCTGAGTAAAGACTCCCAATATGCACATAGAAAGCAAGTTCCTGCCCTCTTAGTACAGAAATGCATTAAAGACAAAAATATCCCTCAGTGGCCTGCTCAGCAATGTTTTAGAACAATTTAGTATTACAGTTGCATTTTTGAGGAAAATCTATAGTGCTATTGTCAGATATTTTTCTAGCATTACTATAAAGAAGTTTATTCTATCTCTGAATATGAGGACTTTACACAGAATATGTAGTTTAGATGGTCGATAAGCTAATTACGGGCTGTGGATCCGACCACTGCTTCTGTACATAAAAATGAATTAGAACACAATCACGTCCACCAGCCTAAGCACTGTCCACACCTGTCCAACCATCACACGGCACAGGTGAGTGGTGATGAAGAGCATCCAGTCCCTGGGGCCAGAACCTTTGTCACCTGGCTCTTTCCAGAGGCTTGCTGATATTCATCATGATGCATTCTTCAGGACCGAGCACAACCCAGAGTCCAGGGAGCATCCTGCAGGGAGAGGGACAGCAGATGGGTGGTCCCCAGGGTGCAGGGTAGGTGAAGGATCCACGGTGCAGGGTAGCATAGGGACTCCAGGGGACGTGGAATTGTATCCTCGTGGTTATGGTGGTGACAAAATCTTACATATGTTGAGAATCTAGAGAGCTGTATGCAAAAACGTATCAATTTAACTATGATTTTAAAATTAAAATTAATAGAATAAAGGCATATTATTATTTTTATGTACTATTTGGAGAATGAAAGCCTCATTGAGAACATTAAGACCAATATTTGAGTGTGATCTATGTCCCAATTATCTCATAAATTGTTCATTTCCCAGCTACATAGGAGCAATAAACATTAGCATACTATGAGATTGAGTCAAATTCTAATCACTGCAAATGCTGCTATCAATACAGGCAGATTATTTGAAAAACACTTTTAACAGTTTCTACTGCTGCTGCCATGAGCAGCTGTGGCTGAAGCAACACCTGTGTATTAGCTGCCCCTTCTACAGAGCAGAAGTCCTGGTGGTCTTGCTGAAAGCCACAGCCTAGTAGGGATGGCGCCAGAAGGAGTGGTTAAGAGGTGACACCAGCGAGCCATTAAGATGATGATAATTAAGTTATAATTGCTGTGACTAGATGATGCTGGATTGGGACAGGCTGTGTATTGAGTTGTATATAGACTCCTACTGTCCGGCAACAGGGTGGCTCCTGCGAATAGGGCAATAAAGTTTCCTGTTTGAACATACAAGTGCTTTGTGGCAGCTCGGTTATTTGTGCCCAGCTAGACTGCAGCACAGTCTAGCTGGGACCCATGCTGGGTCTGGCTGGGCTTCCACTGGGGCCTTGGTATACCCTGCGCATGGGCTCTGCGGGTGGACTCCACTTCCACATTCTTTCAGTTTCTGGACAGATTTCAGTCCCTTGAGGTTCTTGAATGAAGTCCTCTTTTCCTCAAGACCCTTGTATAAAATGGCATAATATTCACACATATCTAGCCCATCTTTCTGTGTGTTTTGAGCCATCTCTAGATGACTATAACACCTAGCACAATTTAAGTGATGCATATCACAATTTAAATGATGCAGTTGTCAAACTGTCTTCTGGAGAACATCTGCAAGAAATAGAATCTACACGTGGTCAACACTTTTTCCCCCAAATATGTTCCCTTGATTGACTACACTGATGCAGAGGAAGACGGTAGTGGGCACCATTGAGAACTCACATGTTGCTGACTTCCGGTTTGTCCCTCCAAAGCTTATGTGACTAGAAAAGGAGGCCACCCAAATCTTCTCTCTTTTTTTATTCAATATTAAGGAAAACAACCACAGGAATAATAACAGGGCAAAGTCATGGGACCTGCTAGTCAGCCTTCATCACTGTGATGAGAACTCTTGACATTAACAACTCAGGGGAGCAAAATCTTATTTGGGGGATCATAGTTTCAAAGGTTTCAGTTGGTGGTTGGGTAATTCCATTACTGTGGGCCTGAGGCAGAACACCACAGCTGAAGGGCCTGGTGCAGACAAGCAGCACAGGACATGGCAGCCGGAAACCAAGAGAAAGAGAGGGCAAGGAGCAGGGAGGAGAGGGAGTCTCCAAAGACACATCCCCAGGGGCCTACTTCCTCCAGCCATGCCCACTTGCCTACAGTTACAACTCATCAGTCCACTCAAATTACTAATCCATCAAGTGGATCAATCCACTGATGAGGTTATAGCTATGATCACTGCCTAAAAGACCAACTGGGAACCTTGCTACATTGGAGATTGTGTTGTCAAAGCATGAGCTTTGGGGGAATAGTTCAGATCCAAGCCTTAGCAGGACCATCTTAACTTCTGGTCTACCACAGTCATGCAAAGGAAGCTTGTGATTCTGTGACCATGGTGGATGGGGCTACTTCCTATGACACTGAAATACCAACGACTGCTAACACTAATGGGTAAATGAGCAGTGATGGCTACATGAGCTTGGAAGGACTTTTCTGATGCTTAACTGAACTTCTCTGATGCACATGTTGATTTAAAAAGCCATCCTCAGCACTCAGCTCTGGGGAGACATGTGAGCAGGGAGGAAGGGAGAATCCGGAGGGGTGTTGCTGGGCTTTTTGAGGCCTATTGCACTAGCATGTAGAAGGAGGGTGCTGGAGGAACCTTCCAGAGCACTGACAGAAATGACATGCATGATGTTTGTCACAGAGCATTGCAGATAGCACTGGCTGGCCCAGGATGGAGTTAAAGCTCAGGTAGAAGGCACAGCAAAGGTGCCTGTCAGAGGAGCATGTGCACAGGGACAGAGTCTGTGATGAGGGAGGGCTAGGAACAAAGACCAGGGAGCA
The DNA here is from genome assembly GCF_021218885.2 of Marmota monax. Taxonomy (NCBI): domain Eukaryota; kingdom Metazoa; phylum Chordata; class Mammalia; order Rodentia; family Sciuridae; genus Marmota; species Marmota monax. The sequence continues at coordinate 61,969 of NW_026693021.1, read as the reverse complement.
GGTGGCTTAGAGACGACAGTGGTTGGCGCTGGGAGAATCAGTAGGGAAAGAAAACAGGAGAGAAAATAATAGTGCCGAGAATCTGAACACAGTGCCACCTCTGCATTTCTACACTTTGGCCAAATCCAGGGGTGACATATCTGTGCAATGTCTTTCACATGAGAGAGTAATTTTTTCTGGAGGAAAATATAGCAGAAACTCTAGGAAGATCTTAATGTAACATGCATGGTCTAGCCATGAAATAGAAGGCTCCTCTCTTGCTGTATGCAGTAACGCTACTCAACTGTTTCTCTTCAAGTCTGAGGATGTGATTGAATAGATGCATTATATGACAAATCCAAATCCCATGTGGCTCTCTGGAGTAGTTGAGTGGGAATATTGCTCAGGGAGCTGACACTGAGGTACGGTAATAGGCTCCAGGAAGCAGCAGCAGAAATCAGCACAATGAGTGTAGTTAATTAATCCTACAAGCAATGCTTGAAACAAGTAGTACTGTATAAATGTTATACTTATGAAAGTAACAGGGAAAGAACAATGAAAATCCTTTTAAAAGATGTATTAAAGTTATCTAGAGAAATGGAACCAATAGGATCTATATTGTGTAGGTGGCCTCTGTATCTGGGGATCCTATGCATGGATTCAACGAAAAGCAGATGCAGGGGCTGGGGGTTGTAGCTCAGCAGTAAAGCACTCACCTAGCATCAATCCTCAGCAGCACCACATAAAAATAAATAAACAAAATTAAGTAATTGTGTCCAGCTATGTCTAATATATATATATATATATATATATATATATATATATATATAGATAGATATATAGATATATAGATATATAGATATAGATATAGCAGATGGAAAGTATTTTTTAATTACATCTTTACGAAACACATAGAGACTTTTTAATGTTATTATTTACTAAACAAGACAGTTTTCAACTATTTACATAGGATTTATATTTCATTTAGCATTAGAAGTAATTCAGGGGAGGATGTGCTTAGGCAATGTGGAAAGACTACACCACTGTACAGGGGGACTCTTGAGAATCCACAGATTTTAGTATTCATGAAGGGTTGAATCTGTCTATCTGACTATATATCTAAGTATCTATGTATTCATTTATCTATCAGCTATCTATCATGTATATGAGGAGAGAGAGAGATTTTCAAAGAATGAACCCATGCCTGGAGCTGCCAAGTCTGATATGCATGTTCAAGACAGCAGGGAAGAGTTACTGCAGTCTTGAGTTAGGCAGAATCTTTGTGGTGCTAATTGTGGAAGAATGTTTTCTTCCTGGGGAAACCTCAGCTGGTACTCTTAAGAATGTCAATTGAAGGGATGAGGGCTACCACATTCTGTAGGATAATCTGAATTACTCCAAATCAAGTGACTGAGGGTGCTAATCCTATGAATAAATACCTTCACATCAAGGCATAATCTAACATGTGCTCCAACACCCTGGCTCCACAGGCTGCCCAAGTTGATGGATGAATCTAACCTCCCCAAATACAGTCTACATTGTAGAACTTATTGAATTTCCTAGCTAATCAGTTCTTGGTAAAGAGAAAACAGAACAAAATCAGGATGAGCAAGGCTGCCACAAATGTCACTTAATGGAGATCTTCCCTGATAACACACAAGCAGCAGCAAGGCCTGCTCATCCCAGAGAACTCACAGAGATGTCACAGCTCTAACAATGATAATAATATCAATACTATCAGAGTAACACTCATTTTAGAATTTTAACCCTTAAGAAATGTCTTATCCTGGAGACAGTTGCTCTTCCATCTGTGTTTGTGTGATGCTCTGTTATCATGTTTTTATATGTATCAACATACAGCAGAATAAGGGATTCATTTGATTGGTGTAAGCTCCTATTTATTCAAAAATTTGGCAACCAATGAGAGAATAATTAAGTATGATTTATAAATTAATTGATGCTTTTTCAAATGACGTTTGATGTGTACTGTTATCAGTTCATCACCCACTATGGTGGGTGAGTGAGTGAAGGCTATGAAATTGACAAACCCCCAAGACAGTGTGTGACCTGGGAGGAGGGAGGGAGAGAGAAGCCAAAACTTTGATCCTTCCAATCAATCATCTCCCAGTGACAGAACAAGCCCTGGAAGGGAGATAACCATCAATCCCAGAGAGCAGTCCCTGGGAAGAGGGATCCTTTCCCAACTAAATTCTCTTCCAGTGACAATGAAATTACACATCAATCTTGTCCCCAGGTCAATACAATGGCCCTATTAGGTCAAATGAGCACTAGGCTCTGAATCCTAAACCCTCCTTCCCTGCCCTATAGAAACACTGCTTAATTAAAAACCGTGCCCAAGGAAAACAAGCTCCAGATGTTCTTAACCTCTTGCTCAGGTCCTGTTAAAGTGTTCAAGGACTAAGACACCTCCCCATGTAACTATATAAACTCATACCTCCCCTGTAATCAGTGCCATTTCCTACCCAGAAAGTGTGCCCTCCAGTGCCTGACTCCACTGCTGAATAGAAGGCAGAGCTGATCCATGAAGTCTGCTCCCATCCTGGTTATTAGTACTTTAATTATGGTGCTGAAACAGTTTTGGTTATTTTTGCTTACAGTGAGTATGTGTGTTTTGGGCACTTTAGATTTTTATGAGAGTGGCTTCCCATTCATGATGGAGATTTGAGTTCTTTTATTATTTAAGGGGTAAGAGATGGAGTTGGGTATTAAACTTACTAGAGTTGCATGTAATCCAGGTGCTTAAGCCCTTTTTATGATAACATTTTATACCATAATATAATATATATTTTATGTTTGACTCTTCAGGTAATAAATGATAATAACTTACTTAGGAAAAGAAACAATGTGCCTGTTATAAAGTGTGGTCCAAATGTATGTAGACAAAGTATCCTTTTTATCCTTTCTTTGGTCTCATTAAGGTTCTTACCTTTTCACCTTGAAGGATAACCAGGCTTCTTCCAAATGCTGCTTGAGAATCTGTGGTCATGTTGTTAATGTCAAATTAGAAGGTGAGTTGTGTCCACCCCCAATTCAGAAGCAGGAGTCCTAATATCATGCACCTCAGAATGCGACTGTCGGTGAGGTAGGGCCTTTAAAGATGTGATTAAGTTAAAGCGATGCCATCAGGATGGGCCCTGATTCAACCTGACTGGTGTCTTGTGGATGCAGGGGGAAGATGACACTGGCAAGCTGAAGACAGCCTGGGAGGACCAACCCTGCCCGCACCTTGATCTCCTCTTCCACATCCCAGGACTATGGGGAAATGATCTTTGTGTTATATTTTGCTGTTTTACTTATGGTACAGTGTTATGCAGTCCTAGAATATGAATGTAGTCTAATATCTGGAAATGTCTGTAAATAAGCTTGGATTTATCCACCTAAGGATTTTGATTTTCTAGTGTTCAATGTGTCCACAATATGATTCTCCAACACTTAGCAGTTACATTTCCAACCACATGTTGAAGATGGATAAACCAAGGCAAAGCCACCAAAGATGTGTTCCTCTCTTCGTGCAGAACTCAGGGACTGAAGAGGCCATGAAATCCTGACTTCCTCAGAAGTGGAGAGGGAAGCCAGGCATGGCACCTCCTGTAGCATGGGCCCTTCTCCCACATGCAGACATCCAAGAGGTCCTCTGATGCAGGGAAAGGTGTTAAAACATGCTCAGGTTAGATTATCTGAGAAATAGCAATATTTTAGACTTTTGCAATGCTTCTTGGGAAGAACATTCTTTTAGGTAATAATAACTTGTACCATTTTAGAATTTTGGAACTACAATGACAACTAAGAAAATTGTTTCCAGACCCCTGAATTACATATACTGGCAAAAAGAGGTGAAGTCACCTCTGCCAGGACGAAGCTAGTGGGTGATGTGCACAGGCAGGGCCTGGCTCTCTCAGGGAGCTGGCCCCCAGGGTGCTCCGGGGCTGCCTTGCTTCCAGGCTGGCAGGTCTCCTCCCCTTGCTAGATGCTCTCAAATATCATCATATGCCAGAAGCACTGACCAATCCAATGACTTGGGGCTCTTTCCCCAGAGGGTCTCTTTAACTAGGTTGGAGCCTGACTAGTTGTGTATTTCACAAGTTCCCTGGTACAGACGAGGCTGCTGATCCCAGGACACACTGGGAACCACCATCCTGTGCTATTGCATTTTTCCCTGTGCACCACTGTTTTTCTTCTCCGCCAAGTCCCTCCATCATCAGGATTCTTTCCTGCTGACCTATGGCCATTCCCATTTGTGACTATAAACAGACAGGCCTGGCTCTGAGGGAGCAGGAGAGTGCTCTCAGTAAGGGTCCACTGCTCTGGTTTCCACCAATTGTCCTTCCTGGTCTTCAGTCTGGTGAAGCGTGCTCAGCTCTTCCTTCATCTGTTGAACCACAAACTAGTCAATTCCTATCTCACCATCTGCTGGGAGGGACACAGATGCAAATAAACAACACAAGAAGACAATTGCCACAGGAAGATGTGGACTGTGTACTATAAGCAGGGAGGTCAAGGTCAAGACCTTGTGAGGTTCAAATGCCAGGCAGCATTTGTGATTAGCCTCAGAGGATGGAGAATGGATAGGTTCCCTGGGTTGACAGGTTGGGAAAAACATAAAATAAATGTCAAAATTAAACACAGGACCTCACTTCATTCACCATTTATTTATTCATTCAACAGGTATCAATTAATCTTATGACCAAACAGTCCTTAGAGAAGAAACCATAAGTTGTTAGATGTGAAAATAAGTGAATGCATACTCTGCTCTCCATGAACGTGCGGTGTGTTGGGCAGACAAAGAGGTAAACAGAGAACAAAACATTGTTTGTGCTTCCTTTGCTGGGTTTGACCAGATTTCTTGCAACACACTATAGAAGAGAGGCTGACTCATCCTGAGGAAGATGCACATTTTCCCACAAGATGAAAATCAGGTTGAGAAATTTAGTTTTCAAATTATTAGTTTTACTTAGAATCAGAGTATAGTAGCTAAGATATGTCAATAGTTTGCAAAAAACTGATGCATACTTTCATACGGCTCAACTGCAAGCTTGTGCCCTTCTTGGTAGACAGTTATCTGTCAGAGTGACATGTGGATCCAGCCCTCTTCCCAGCATGGCTCTAACAATATTGGGGGCCTGCATACCACTGTGTCCAGTGGTTGAATGAGAAATGACAACATGTAGTGGTGTGGTAGGTTCATATGGGCTGTCTAGACCTCCTGCTCATATTACGCAGCATTCAGTCATGCCCTGCATGGAACTGTAAGAGGAAGGAATGCAGTGTGTCCAAGAAGGAGAAGAAATGGATTTTTCTAAACAGCTAGATGTTTCAGCCATGAGCAATTTAAAGGGCTTTAAAGTTGACCCATGGAGAGTGTTCTCTGAGCGGTGGGGAGGGAGGGACAAGGGCATTTGGTCTAGCAGTAGGTATGAATGCATGGACTTAGAAGGAGGAATCCAAAACAACAATTTTCTTAATTACAAAGCAGCAGTTCATTGGGCAAGCTGTGCAACAATTAAATCACCAAGAATTAGAGCTGCAGATAAGCAAGTGATTTGGATTGCATGTTTCAGATTAACTCAAGGAGTAAAGAATAATCAATCATAACACTGTAGGCTAATAAGTTATTGTTGGCCACACTGAAAATATCATGAATGGAGTAGCATTTTATGACCAATTATTGGATACTTGTCATCATTTCACAAAGCAGAAACCCTGGCCCAGACCTTGCAGGTGTCAACTCTGTGTACTTCTGTGCATTTGAGGGCACACAAGGAACAAAACATGTCTCATGGCCTAGGAGTGGCAGACCTAAGGTTTACTGCAGATCCTTTGCACTCTCATCTTTTTCCTTCTACCAGGTTAGACATTGTGGAAGAATAGAATTTACAGACCCCAAAAGACAAAAGCAGAGATGAGAAGCTCTGCCTTTCCCCACAAGAAATTGATATTTTGTTCCAGAGCTTTGTCAAGAATCACTGGTGTCTGATATTTGTAAGTTTTCTTAAATAAGAAAGCATAGACTTATTGAAATTCCTCCAGAAAAAAAAAAAACATTGAAAACCATATGTGAGGAAGAAACTGATGGAAAATAGTTTTCTCAATACAGTGGGATTCTACCTTCGACAATATCACTGGCAGCTGTATGCTGGCTCCTGCTCCTGTCCAGCGGTAGCTGACTACTTCAGTGAAATTTTGATTTCTTAGCCAACTACATAAAATTTTTTCATTCAATTGTTGTGCTAATATGTATAAAATGTTAAATGCATTAAATTGCTATATAAGCATACACAGAAATGATTGCACGTGTCAATTTCTGTACATATATGAGCAGTGTGTGAATTCATACTGACCCCAGAAACTTTCCCCTGACCTCTTGCATCATTAGACAATTCTCCCACTACATTCCTAAAACAAAACTCCCATCTCCATCGATTTACTTAATTGTTCAATGTCAGTGCTCCTATACAGACCATCTCTAACTTATCATGGTTGACATTGGGTTTTCTGACTTTATCAGTCTTGTGAATGTGATAACCATGCTGTGATTTTGAATTGTGATCTTTCTTCAGGCAGATATGCAGCAGGATGTCTCTGGTCAGGCTGGACCGTGGCAGTGACGCAGACCCCGTCAACTTTGCAGTTGAAAGACTCCTGAAGACCCTGGCCGCGACCCTGGCCACTCAATCAGAAAGCACAGTGGTCGTCCAGTTTATTCAGCACAGGCTACAGCAGGGGCGAGGCATCAGCAGCAGCAGCAGTGTGGTTTGGGGGGCTTATATCACACCCACAGAAAGTGTGTGTGGTTATGATTGGTGTGTCTATTGTCAGTTCCTAGTGGATGCCCCTGAACTGGTGATGCCCCTTTGGCAGGCCCCCTTCCTAGGCAGGAAGAAAAACCCGGAAGTCTAGAGCCTAAAGCCCTAGGGGTGGTCACCATTGTGGTGCGGTGGCCCAGCCCTGTTCTAGGTCTGTGCCTAACAGCAGTCACCTGGGAGACAGCAAGCACCCTACAGCGGGCTGTGATGCTCAGCTAGGATGCCCAGTGGGGTAGGTTATTCAACACAGTTTCTATTTACTACATTTTCAATTTGTGAAGAAAGTATGGGGGGCAATCCTTCTGTAAATCAAAGAAATTCTTGGAGTGTTTAGAACTTTCCTCCATGCCCCCACTGGAGAAAATGACTTTAAAATATTTGAATATACTAAAGTCTATTCTTTATAGTGTACAGTTCTATGCACTTTGCATAGTGTTATTGCTTTGAGAGTATCACAGAGGGTAATGTCCTTGTTCTGAAAATTCCCCTGCTCATTTGGTCAGCCCTCACTCACACAGAATTGGCCACCATTGCCCCTTGGACTGTACCTGTAATATGGAAATAGGGATACCAGCTTTTTCAGCACCACTTATTGAACAGACTTTACTTTTTTTAGTGAATTGCCTTTGCACTTTTTTTCATAGATCAGTTGACTAGGTTTGTCTATTTTTGGATTACCTTTTGTGTTCCATTGATTGGTGTATCTATTCTTACACCAACACCATGCTGTCTGATTAATGCAGCTATAGAGTGAGTCTTGAAATCTAGTGGTCAGTCCTTCAACTTTGTTCTTCCTCAGTGTCCTGCTTGTTATTCCGGAGTTCTGCTTCTCTGTGAAAACTGTTAGCATCAGCAAAACAGCATGCAGGGATTTTGATGTTGGGATGGCCAGCTTTCCATTAATTTAGATATTGTTTGATTTCTTTCATTATTGTTTTGCATTGTTTATTTATCAAATGAAAATCCTTAATAATCAGCAAAATTGTAAGTAGTTCTCACATGTTTTCCCAAAATAGATAAAGTGATACTCAGGTTACTTTTGAAATAATCACACTGATGGTACACTTACTGGTGGAGGCCTTAATTTTAAATCTTCGACTGTCATCCAAATAGTGGATTATTGCAAATTTTCTCTGTTAGTATTCCTGCGGAAAGCAGATCTGGAATCAGAGACAGCTACCAAATCATGGAGTAAGATCAAAAGGGGAAGCCCACTGAGGCAAAAGTACCCAGGTGAATTTGCTCCAGTTCTGGCCAAGGGCTGCTCAAACAAGCCTGGAGGAGTCTCAGCAAGTGCTAAGGACGCAAGCTCAAGACCACAAGAAGGAGCGTCGGAGGCCTGTGCCTCAGAGGAGAAGGATGCCTCCCATCTGCTCAAGTTGCAGATTCTAGCATCGGGGTGTTGCTTCACGCGAGGTGGGTGACAGAGGAAATTCACTGAAATTCAGCACTGGACAGTAAAATAATCATAGAGACACAGAAATTCAAGAGCTTTGAAGAGGGAACAAGAAATACTACATCTGAGATGGGCCAGCTTTGCTGGCGGTGGTGGCCTCTCAACTCACTGCAGCAAGGAGCACAACAGGCAGAAGGGGAGAAGGGCACTGCGTTGGCACTGGAGGATGTAGAAGGGAGCAGGAGGCCGCTCTCAACTGATGCAGAGAAGGTGGGCAGAAAGTGAGCGCGGGGAATCTCTGCAGCCGGAGGAGGAGGACTGCCGGGAGCTATCTCTAAGTGGTCTTGGGGCAGCGTCCTGCGTCCTGCTGCCGGAGCTCCAGTTTGTGAAAAGCCCTCCAGTCTGCGCCAGCAGATACCTGCCCAGCAGGCCCAGCGCTGCTGACACGGGCCCAGGGAGGCGTGTGCCCGGGAAGACCCGGGCTGGGAACAGAGCAAAGACCGGCTCGCTGGCCCTTGGTTTCTGGTATCTCACGTGACCAGCTGGGGCGAGGTCAGGAAATGGTCGGGCACTCCAGTTCTGATCCTGGGGAGTCCAGGTCCATGGCAGGGGAGCATGTGAGAGTGGTGGGGGTAATCCCCCATCCTGGGGGTGGAAATTCAAAGGTCCTTCAGACCAGGACCTGCAGCAGAGCTGGGCATCTGCCAGCAACAGAGGGTCAGGATCTGGAGTAAATCCACCCGAGGAAGTCCCCAAGGATAGGACAGTTCCAGCCCTGCCGCCGGAACTTCCCACTTAGACCTTGCATTAGCCCTTCACAGGGAGCGCAAGGGCCAGTCTGTCTAGGCAAAGCTGCAAGGGTCAGCCCTCCCCAGTCCCTGTCCCCAGCACTGCCAGGAGGGAAGCCAAGAGCTGCCACACGCTGCTCAGGTCCAGGCCAGGCCTGGTGGCAGCGGAGGGAGAAACAGTGAGGTCAGACACACAACCTGAGACTTGGTCTGAGGGGCCACAGCTCAAGGTGAAGCAGCACGGCTGGGGCAGCACTGGGGAGTCAGTCTCCAGCCCTGTGGGTGGCCTCGACCACCTCAGAGAAGACAAACCCTGCGCTGTTCATTAAGAAGTTTTCCTGACGTTTTATTTCCTTTTCCAGGGTGTGTGTGTGTGTGTGTGTGTGTGTTGTACCGGCCAACTGTTTCTTTCACTCATTTTTCATCTGACTTTGGAGGTTTGACTTTGTAGGATTTTTGTTTTATTTGTTTTTTGTTGAGAGCCACAGCCAAGTCCAGATGGCGCCTGACATTTTGCCAGAAGGAGTGGTTGGGAGGTGGCGCCAGGGAGCCATTGGGATGATGGTGATTAAATTAAGCTGTGTATAATTATTGGGATGGTGACTGATTGCTGTAACTGGATGACGCTGGATTGGGGCAAGCTGTGTATTCAGTTGTGTATGTGGACCTCTGCTGTCCGGCAGTGGGGTGGCTCCTGCTGCCTCGGGTGCCTGCTACTTTTGAGTTCTCGCAGAGTTCTCATTGAGTTCTTGCAGAGTTCCCGTTGAGTTCCCATTGGTTCTTGAGGAGTTTCCGAGGAGTTCTGGAGAGTTCCCGTTGGGTTTGGGCAATAAAGTAGTTCCTTTTTGAACCTACAAGTGGCTCGTGACCTCCCAGTTATTTTTGTGCCCAGCCAGACTGCAGCAGTTTTTACCTTCATTTTTGCTATTCTTATTCCTTCTTCTTCCCTGTCTTCCCTCAATAGTAGTCAATTTTTCTTGTTTCCTTTTCTGCTTCCCCCTTAATTTGTTTTCTTAATTTTAAGTATTTTTTTTACTCCTCCTCCTTTACAGCATCAACTTTTGCCCACCTATCTCACTTTCTTTCACTTGAGGAATTGTAATATTCCTCCTTTTAGAACTATGCAGTTTGTGTAATTCCTACCCCACATTCATGTTAAGGTTGTTAATATGGTGGACTGTGTGGTTGACACCTGCTGTGTAACCATGATAGAGTCCATGTCTATTTGATGTTGAAGCTGGTGTTAAATACTGAGTCTTCCATTACTTTTTGTGGAAATTAGTGTTATAGATGTCATAATGGTCATCAGACTTATTTTAAGGCTTATTTTAAGACTCATTTTAAGATGCTTAACAGAAAGAATAAAGAAAGACTATTAGAAGACACAAGAGAAAACATCATGTCACATTTCGATTTAAATCAATAAGGCTCACTTCTGACTTCTAAATTCAGACTTTGAAAGAAATGAAGGATTATAATGAGATATTAAAAGCTATGAAAGAAAACTGATACTCAAGATTTCTATATCAAGCAAAGTTGCCTTTAAGAATTTAAACAGAAATATTTTTTTTCATTGTAAGAATAAATTAAAATAATTCATGACTACTAAGCCAGCATTACAAAAAAAAAAAAAAAACTAAAAATTTACAGGACACAGAACAACTCAAAAACAAATAACAGAGCTGCTAAAGTGGATGAAGCAATCTAGAAGAACAATTAACAAAACAAAAAGACCAAATTAAATATAGGAAATAAAACAAAATGGCAGAAAATATTAAATATCTATCAACAATGAATATAAGTGGTCTCACCTCTTTAATTAAAATAAATAAATGCATTGGCAAAATGGTTTAGAATGCAAGAACCAACCATATGCTGTTTGCAAGAGACTCATATCATTAGTAAAGACATCTACAGACAGAAAGTAAAAATATATATATATTCTATGCAAATGGAGTCTGAAAACAAGCAGGAGTAGCTCCTCTCAAAACTGACAAAGCAGATTTGAAACAAAAATTAATTTGAAGAATCCAAAAGGTTACTACATACTGGTAAATGATATAATTCAATAAGAAGTTATAATTATAATAAATATCATAGCATCTAATTGCACAAAACAAACACTTCTTGACATTAAATTTCAGAGAAGCCCAATACAACATTACTGGTTGATTTCCACACACCCCTTTCATAATAGATAGTCATGTAGGCATAAAACTAATAAAGATGTTTATCACTTAAAAAAACACGATAAACCAAATGGTTCTAACAGATATCTATAGAATATATCATCCAAAAGCTGATGAATTCACTTTCTTTTCAGCAGTTCATGGGACTTTTTCCAAAACAAGCCATGTTGTAGGCCCCAATTTAAGTCTTAGCAAATATTTAAAAAATCAATATAATCTACTGTATCTTATCAGATCAAAAAGGAATAAAAGTGGAAATAAATATTAAGGAAAATTATACCAACCATATAAAACAAAAAGAATGAATTCTCAATGAATCATAGAAGAAATGAGAGGAAAACTATTAAAATTCCTAGAAACATAAAGGAAAAAATTATGCAACATATCAAAATCTCTGGAACACTACAAAGGCAGTACTAAGAGGAAAATTTATAGCATTAAATATAAAACAAGAACAAAGAAAACAGAAAGATCCCAATTAAACAATCTAATGATACATCTCAATGCCACAGAAAAGCAGAAACAAAGTAATTCCAAAACCACTAAAAGGCATGAAATAATTATTAATGAATTTAAAAATGAAAATAATACAATGAATCAATGCAACAAAGAGATGGTCCTTTGAAAAGATAATTAAGAATAATAAATTCTTAGCCAAACTAGCCAAAAGAAAGAGAAAAAAAGATCAACAAAATTAGAGATGAAAAAGTAGATATCACAGACATCACTGAAATACAGATCATAAGGTAATATTTTAAAAATTTATAATCTAATAAATTGGAACATCTAGAAGATATGGACAAATTTATAGGAACTTATGAACTAACCAATTTAATGCAAGAAGATGTAGGAAACCTAAAGAGACCAATATCAAGCATTAAGATTAAAGTATTAATAAAAAGCCTCCCTATTTTGGTGTTGGGGACTGAATCTAGGGCCCCATACAGGCCAGGCAAGTACTCTGCAACTAATCCACATTTTCAGCCCAATAATCTTTTAACAAAGAAAAGCCCAGGACCAGATGGGTTTTAAACCGAGTTCTACTATATCTTTGAAGAAGAACTAATGCAACTCCTTTTTAAAATTATTTCATAAATTAGGAAGGGAAGGGACACTCCCATACTAATTCTATGAAGTCAGTACCATTCTGATACCAAAACCAGATACAGACACATCAATGAAAGAAATTTGCAGACCAATATCTTTGATGAACATAGATGCAAAAATCCGTAATAAATTATTAGTAAACTGCATCCAAAAACACATTAAGAAGATTATACTTCATAACCAAGTGATTTCATCCCAGTGACGTAAGGTTTGTCCAATATACAAAAATTAATAAATGTAATTCATCACATAAATAGAAGCAGGGACAAAAATCACATGAACATTTCAATTGATGCAGAAAAATCCTTCAACAAAATCTAGCATCCATCCATACTAAAAACTCTGAAAAAAAACTAGGTATAAAAAGAATATACTTGATATATTCATATGTAAAAAACACACACAAATAACTCATGGACAACCTCACTCCAAATGGAGAAAAAGCAAAGGCATTTTCTCTAAAATCAGAAATCAAAAAGAATGACCACTTTTACAGCTCCTATTCAAAACAGTTCTGGAAAATTTAACCAAAACAATACGGCAGGAAAAGGAAATTAAAGGTATAGAAGCTGGAACAGAAAAATTCAAAATGTTTATGCTTGCTGATGACATAATTATATTTTTAGAGAATCCCAGAAAGTCCTCTGGAATACTTGTAGATCTCATAAACAAATTCAGAGAGGTTTCAGGATACAAGATCAACACACAAATATTAATAGTTCTTCTATACTTCAATAATTAACCCAGTAAGAAAGTAATCACTAAAGTTATTCTTTCACAACAGCCCACATACATAAAATTCTTGGAAATACATCTAACCAAAAAGGTGAAAAACCTCTACAATGAAAAATATAAGATAGTCAAGAAAGAAATTGAAGAAGATCTTAGCAGATGGGAAGACCTACCATGTGTATGCATAGGTAAAAATAATATCAAAAGATCCCTATTACCAAAAACAGCATACAGGTTCAATGCAATCTCCATCAAAATACTTATAACATTCTTCAAAGAACTAGGAAAAGGTGGTCCTAAAATTTATATGCAAGAAGAAAATACCTGGAATAGCTGAATCGATCCTGGACAACAAGGGCAAAGCTGGAGGCATCAGAGCACCTGATCTCAAATTACATTACAAAGCAATAGTCACCAAAAGCACCATGGTACAAAGACCAATGGAGTAAAGCAGAGGACACAGAGACAAATGCACAGACAGACAGTCATCTGACCCTTAACAAACTTGCCCAAAGCCTAAGTTGGAGAAAAGATACTCCTTTAATAAATGGTGCTGGGGAAATGGATATCCTTATAGAGAAGAGTGAAAGTAGATCCCCACCTTTCAAATGCCCAAAATCCACTCTAAGTCAATTGCAGTGACACTGCTTTAGCACAACACAGAGGAACACTCCAACATGTGGCTGTGAGCACTGACTTTCTTAACAAGATTCTAAATCTCAAGAAATAAACTAATAGTAAATAAGCAGGATGACATTAAGTTAAAAAGCTCCTGAAGAGCAAAGGAAACAGTGTGAAGGAGGGTCCTATGGAATGGGAAATGTCTTTGCTAGGTACTCTTCTAAGTGGAGATTGATAACTGAATATATTAAAGGACTCAAAAAGTTAACACTGAAAAAAATTAATGACCCACTCAATAAATGGGTAAAAGATTTAAAGAGACACTTCTCAAAAGAAGAAATACAATTGGCCAACAAATACATGAAAAAAGTTTTCAACACCCTTACTAAACAGAGATGTGTAAATCAAAACTACACTGAGATTTAATCTTGTCCCAGTTAGAATGTCAATCATTAAGAATACAAATAATGATGTCGGGTGTGGTGGCACACACCTGTAATCCCAGTGGCTTGGGAGGCTGAGACAGGAGGATTGTGAGTTCAAAGCTAGCCTCAGCAATGGTGAGGCACTAAGCAATTCAGTGAGACCCTGTCTCTAAATAAAATACAAAATAGACCTGGGGATGTGGCTCAGTGGTCAAGTGCCCCTGATTTCAATCCCTGGTACCCAAAATTTAAAAAATACATATAATGATAATTACTGGGAAAGGTGTGGGAGAAAAGATCACTTATACATTATTGATGGGACTAAAAATCAGTAGAATGGATTTAGAAAGCAAAATAGAGATTTAACAAAAGACTCGGAATGGAACCGCCATAAGACCCACTTTCCCACTCCTTGGTATTTATCCAAAAACTAAAATCAGCACACTGCAGTGATACAAGCACACCAGTGTTATAGCAGTACAATTCACAATAGCTAAGTTCTGGAACCAGCCCAGAAGCATGTCGACAAGCGAGTGAATACAGGAAATGTGGTACCTACACACACACACACACAGAACTTTGCTGAGCCATAAAGAATGACAGCTTGACATCTGCTGACAAGTGGGTGGAACTTGAGGACATCGTGCTAAGTGAAATGAACCCCAGACTCAGGAGAGGGAAGGGTCCAGCGCTCTCCCCGATGGAAACTTGAGAGAAACTTAAGGGAACCACATGAAAATAGAAGATAAAGAGTAGAGTGGAATCAAGGGACCAGGGGTGACGAGGAGGGGAGGGAAAGAGGAAGAAGTGGTCGTAAGGTTCACGAAATCATTCCGCGTGTGCGACTGTGTCATAATGCACTCCAGTTTTATATAGAACTACAATGTACCAGTTAAAAACAAGAAATAAATAGAAGAAAGACCAAGGTGGTGGAGGAGGGGAATTTGGGTAAAAGAAGAGGTAGTGCTGGGGGCTGAAACGGAGGAAGCCATGTGATATGCATGTAGGAGGAGGTCCAAATAAATCTCACTATTATGGGAAAAAAAAACCCAGTCTCGGCATACCTGGGAGCCTGGCTCCACATCCCCTAAGGCCGGACACTAGAAGCCACTCCTGAGAAGACAGGGAACTGTGAAGGCCACTGGAAACCCTGTCCCACTCCCCAGTGATTTCCTCCCCGTCCACAAGTGCCCCCTTTGTTCTCCACTCCACCCACAGAGTCAAGCCCCTGAGGCTGTGCCTTGAAATGCCTGTCCCCATGGCCACAGACAATGGGCTCCTCATTATACTCCTTTTAAGCATGTGGTACATGATTTTTCTCACTTTTCCGCTATGTAGAAACATTCCTTTTAAAATTAGTGTTAGGTCAAATAAACAGAGAAGATCTGAATCTTATCAGAAGGTTAACAGTTAAAATGAAGCTTTTAACTGCCACAGCCTATCCTTTCCAAAGTGGGCAGTGTGTTCTGAAGGTGCTGCAGGTTTTCCGCAGCATTGGAGGCAGCCAGCTGTGTGTCCCACTCAATAGACAAGCTGAACTGCATCCTGGGGAGGAAGTGGAACTGCAGGAGCAAGTGGAGGCAGGAAGGCGGCCAAGTGGTGAGGCTGGGCCACGGCCTGGCCAGGCTGATGGGAAGCCACCGCCTCTCCCATTTTTTCCCCCTTCCTTGATGTTTTTAAATTCTGAAACTTTCATTTTGTACGTGGACACTCAAGAGCCATTTTGTGTGGAATAAAACATAAGAAGAGAGGAAATATGGGGAATTTAAATAATTCTAGTTGGTTCATGCTTGGTGAGCAGAATCAGGTTCTTGTGATTCTCGAAAGACCATTGCCGTGGGCGGGTACCGTGCAGTTTTTGCAAGAAAGTTGTTCATATCAATTCAACTGAAAAGGACCGCATTTCTATTGTATCTCTAAAACTGCTATTTTTGTGTCTACTCTTACTTTCCTGAATACATGAAACAGAGCTTACGCAACAATTCTGTACCATTTGTGCAATCCACAAAATTAAATAATTAATGATTTTATCTTAAAAATAGAAAGTTATTTTATCATTTTCAAAGTATTACCAATTGAAGAAGTTTATTGTGTTTTATGAAGTACACTGTGAATTCAGTTGGGAAATAATGTAATTTCATTATCCAGATGAAGAAGCTCATATTTAAAGATACTGAGAGAATAGCTGGGTAAGGATAGTAATGAAACAAAAATCCTGATCTAAAGATACCAATTCCAAAATATGTTGGGATTTCTACATAATAAGAACATGACTTAAAATTACTGCTATTATTTTTCTTTGTTATTTAAATTAAATTAATTATGTAATTCACTTTTATATTTTTTCATTATGTAAAATAAATGGAAAGAAAAAATATTTTAATAATTTTTAAGGGTACAATATTATGGCATTGATTTTTACATTCAATCTGCTACACAATCACCAACATTATCTAATTCTAAAAGGTTTCCAACACCCAAATAGAAATTCTACCTATTAAACAATAGCTCCTTGTTCTGGCCTGGCTACTGTGCTTGGTAATCTTAATTTTCTTTCTGATTGGCACTTCTTCCTCTTTTGTATATGCCATCTAAGTATGATCATACACTTTTCTTATGGTTTCTGGCTTATTTCACTCAGCATATTGTTTTAAGAATCACCATATTGCATCATATATCATACCTTCCTTCTTTTTTTTTAAATTGGTTCTTTTTAGTTATACATGACAGTAGAATCCATTTTGATATAATCATACAAGCACGGAATATATCTTATTCTGATTAGGACCCCATTCTTGTGGATGTGCACAATGGTGAGATTCACTGTGATGTATTCATACATATACATAGGAAAATTACAGCTTCATCCTTTTCCACAACTAGATACTATTTCACTTTATGTACACAGTTTTGTCTCTAATCCTCTGTTGGTAGATCTACTTTGATTTGCTATCAGCTCAACTTCAATAGCATACAGAAATTCTGCACCTTATGAAACTTTCTCCCCATTGCTGTTATTGTCACAAGTGTCACACAAAGGTATTGCTTTAAACCTTTAAACCTTTACCAATATCATAATTCATATATTTTTTTTACATATTTGTCCTTTGAATTTTGTTGGGAATAAAAATGTCACTCACATATTAAAAATATACAATGGTTTTGCATTTTCTACATAGCTTACTTTAAAACAGAGATCTAGGTTAATGGCTACTATTCTTTCATTTAAACCTGAAGGATTCACTTTAGCAATTATAGAGTTGCTTTAGTGGCAGCAAATTCCTTAGGTTTTTGTTTACCTAGAAGCATCTTAATTTCTCCCTCACTTTTGAAGGGTCATTTTGTTTGGTATACAATTAATGGTTTACTTTTATTTTGATTTTTTTGTAACCTTCAGTACGACAACTCATTGCCCTCTGACCTTTAAGGATTCTTATGATAAATCAGCCATTAATTATATTGATGATCTCTAATCTATGAGAAGTCATTTCTATCTTGTTGTTCTCACCATGTCTTTGGCTGCTAATAGTTCACTTACAATGTGTCTCAAGGTGGACCACTGTGAACTGATTCAACTTTGTGGAGCTTTTGTTTTGTTAGTTTCTTGAAAGTTTAGACTCATGTACTTCATTGCATTTGAGGAGTTATTGAACATCAGTATGAATTTGGGGGACTCTGAACATTATTTCTTCTAATACTCATTCATTCTCTCTCTCTCTCTCTCTCTCTCTCTCTCTCTCTCTCTCTCTCTCTCTCTCTCTCTCTTCCCCCCAACCCCTGTGGGTCTCTAACACCTGTGACAACACACCTGATCATGCCCCCATGTTTGCTTACACTTCATTCATTTTCTTTGATTCTTTTTTCCCCTAGTATTTATTCACCCCATATGATTTTGAATGCTTTATCTTCTTTTTTTTTATTGGTTGTTCAAAACATTACAAAGTGAATGCTTTATCTTCAAGTTCACTATTTATGTTTTCTGCTTCCTCAAATCTGCTTTTGATCTATTCAAGTGAATTTTTCATTTCAGTTATTGAAATTTTCAGTTCCATAATTGTTTGGTTTCTTCCATAATTTCCATCTCAATTTTGATAGTCTCATTTTTTTTCATCTGCATTTTCCTGTTTTTCTTTTAGTCCTTGGTATCTGTTATGGCACGGATATGAGGTGTCCCACAAAAGCTCTTGTTATCACAGGAATAGTCAGAGGTCAAATGATTAGGTCATTGTAGCTGGACCTAATCAGTCCCTCCCAGTTTGAATGGGCTGATGAGGTTGTCACTGTAGGCGGGTGGGGTTGGACGGGAGGAGATGGGTCACCTGTGGCATGCCCTGGAAGAGGCCCCTTCCTTCCCCTCTCTCTCTTTGCTTCCTGACCCTGAGATGAGTTGAGCAGCTTTCCTTTAGAATGCTCTCCCTCCATGATGTCCTGCCACATCTTGGGCCCAGGGCAATGAAGTCAGTTGTCTATGGACTGAGACCTCTGGTGCCATGAGCCAAAATAAACTTTGGCTTCTAAGTTGTTCTTGTCACGTATCTTGGTCACAGAAATAGAAAGCTGTCTAAAGCAATATCCTTTGGCTTTTTAAGTGTACTTAATGTCACTGTTTTAAAGTCTCTGTCTAGTAAGTTCAATGTCTAATGCCCAGTAGTCTTTTTCAAATTTGGTGTGGATAAATCTAATTTTTTCCTTTGCATCAGGCTTGCTCTCTTATTCCTTCAGAGGCCTTTTTATGTATTTGGTGGATAATGAAACAGTTGGATATAATAACTTAGAACTCTGGAAACCAGATGACTCCCTTCCTCAGGGCTCACTTTTTAAAATTTTTTCTTAAAGCCTATATTTTGCTTGTCTATCGACTTTCCCAAAGATGTGTGGTCAGAGTGCTGTTTCTCACCGTGAGTCCACTCTGGTGCCATGAATTCCAGAAGACAAACAGTCTCACACAGTTTTGCACATGGGCTCTGGACTGGGCTCTTCAGGAATGATGCTGAGCCCAGGGACACCAGTCTGAGGGCAGCTGCTGGCTTTCCTCAGGGCACGCACCTTTCCCTGGGCATGAAGTGGCCACTTCAATCCGCCCTCAGTACACCTTGCCTCTGAATTCCCTGATTTTTCAAAGGAGCTGCTCCAAGTTCTTCCCCCCAGGCCCTAGATGACCCCATGCATCTCGGCTGCCCCAGTGTCTGTAGCTGGCTAGTGCTCTTGGCATCAGGTTCCATGGATGCCCCTGCTTTCCCCACCTGGGTGTTTAGAATTCGACAAAGCAGAATGAACACTTTGCATTGGACCTTTTGGTAGCTCCAGAAAGATGAGCGCAGCTCGCACTGTAACTCGAGGATTAGGCCCACTCCGCCCTCTCTGGAGATAGATAGGACCCTGGGCCCACAGGGAACACAAGCTGGGCCCCAGAGGGCAGGGCAAGGGTGAGGGACCCTTCTGCCACTGGCTTTCAGAGCCCGGTGTGTGCTGGCTGCTGGAATCTCTGACTGCTCTTCAGAGCTCTGACAAAGTGAGTCCTTCTCCTGGATGTTGTAAGGAGCTGGAGTCATCTGTCCTGCCACTGGCTGGTATCACTCGTCACTTGAAATTCACATTGAGTTCTGTCCACTTTAGGGAGAAGTAAAAACTCTTACACAGTGAGAACAAAGGACTATTAAGAACAAAATCTGGGCTGGGGATGTGGCTCAAGCAGTAGCAAGCTCACCTGGCATGTTTGTGGCCCGGGTTCGATCCTCAGCACCACATACAAACAAAGATGTTGTGTCCGCCGAAAACTAGAAAATAGATATTAAAAAATTCTCTCTCTCTCTCTCTCTCTCTCTCTCTCTCTCTCTCTCTGTAAAAAAAAAAAAAAAAATCTGATTTTTCTCCAAAACTGAAATTAAACTTGAATGACTTAGAGCTGTGTGTTAGTATGTGCACACTTCCACTGTTAGTTTTTGAGGTATTTTTACTAACTTCTCACAGGTAGCTTTGTGATATTTCAGATAAAAGTTTTAATTTATTATTGTAGAATCTTATTTTAAAATTTTAATTTTATAAATAGATGTTTTAAAACAATTTTATTATTCATATTTTCTTAATATCAGTAAATTTCAAAGTGTTTTGGATGTAGCATTTTTAATCACCTTCATTGATCAAAAGCTCTTAACAGATATGAGAATACCCAGCTTATGGAAATGTCCTTGACATGTAATTTAATGTTAAGAATGTGATAAGCTTCCTGGCAGGGAGGGGCTGCCTCTCACGCTCACCCCACCCCCCTCAGACAGCTTAGTTCATTTGGTTATCACCAGCTGCTGATGTTTGAATTAAACTTTCTAAACTATGAAAAAGTACAAAATGAACAGCATGCTTCAGCATGAAGGACTGAAAACAGAGAGCACTTTCCCTTCTCCTCCAAGGTCCCCAGGAGGCCTGAGAAGCCCTGGGTGGGACCACAGACCCAGTCCTGAGGCAGAAGGAAGGCCAGGGAGGGGTCTCCTCCCCAGCATGGAGCGGGGAGGGCCAGGGTGGCCCAGAGCTCTCCTCAGACTCCGCCTGGCCTCCTTCTAGGAAATCTGCAGCTCTCCGTGCTCCCAGGACCCTGCTGCTGAGGAAAGCAGAGCAGAGAGGAGTTCACACTGGGCGCAGCAGCCGGCTTCGAGTCGCCCACAGGAAAGTGAGGGCATAGTATGTCACCAAGCAGACCAAGGAGGCGGTCCTCCAGCCAGAGCTGCCTGCCCTTCCCCACCGTGCCTGTCTTGCCCACCTGTTTGTGTTTTAGTAAATATCTCGTTCTAGAAATACCAAGAAAGAAACGAGACAAAAAAAATTGAACGGAAAAGTAGCCCCAGATCCTAACAAAGAAGACGACAGCAGAGGGAGGCCACGGGGAGGCCGGTGGCCGAGAGCCGGGGGCTGGCAGCTCCTCCCAGAGAAGGGACACAGGGTTCCAAATACATTGCTGGGAATTAAGGGCATGAAAACTTAATGAAGCCATCACTTTTATAAAATAAGAGAAAGATCAGCAGCTCATCAGCACCGGGAGGCCACGCGGGGGACAGAAGGAACCTGAGTGACAGGGCTCAGGGGAGGGGGGACCAAGAGTAGCTGAAAGGAAGGTCACATTGAGAGCCCAGCCCACAAGTGACACGGAGAACACAGCAGAGGGCTGCGGGAAACAGCACAGCCAGAAAACACGACAAACATTTAGTGGACAAATATGATGAATAAATCACTCGTGCTGGTGGGGGCTCCGGGAAGCTCAGCGAGTCCATGTTTGGAGGCCACCGGATGGAGAATTAAAGTCAGAGCCAAGACCTCACAATTATAACTGAGGATTATTCTCTAAAAACTACAAGACTGTTTCACATCTTACATTAGAAATCTACACAGTATCCCTTTTACAAACAAGGCAAAGATATTCTAGCAATGTGGCTTCATGTTGACATTGAAAGAATTCATTGGGTGCCAAGGCAAAAGGAATGATTAACCTGTGAAGAGAGGGTGCTAGGTTGGCTTCACGTTTCTTGGCAGCAACCTTCAATGCTTGAGGATTAGTGAGGCTTACAATAAAACCAAGAGAGTGGCCCTCAGTAGTTGATAGCCAACCAAAGTGCCATTCACATATAAAGACCTACCCAAAACAATAAATGAATTACAGAAGGCCTATTACAGGGAATCCAAGGTGGAAAGTCTTGCTCACAAATAAACACTGTGGATATGATTTATTAGGGGGCCATTAAAATATTTAAATGTTCAGTTTACATTAATAGAAATAAGCATTCATAGTTACTGTACGGAATATAAATGTTAAAAATTCTGAAAACATTTAAAAGAATAGGTAACAAAAAATGAGAGTGGAAGAATGAAAAAAAAATTATAATACAAATGTAGGGTTTTTCTTTTTTCTTTTAAAGCAAAGCACTGAAAAAGAAAAAAAAATCTAAGCAATCTAAGGAGGGCAGGGAGAAAGAAAATGAAATATGAGCTTGCTCCCACTACTCATAAAAGTGAATAAACAGACCCTAGGCAAGAAAATGGTTAGTATAACGATGCAAAATCACCATTGTAGAAATAAATCCTGTAACAAAATAAATAAATTCTCTGTAATTAGAACAATAGAACAGAAACAAAACTAATGTGAAGGCAGAACTAACAAATCCATAGAGCAGTGAAAACCCTTAAAATAAAAACAGAAAAGCAGACAAGTAGCCTAAAAGTAAAGCCAACTCTTTGTGTCCACTCGGGAGAATTACAGTAAATTTAAGTAAAAGCATCCATCCATTTGATAGAACATATACATCTGAAAATTGGTGTGTGAGTGGAGAAAATTGACAAGAAGAACACAGACCTGGGAAATAAAACAAAACCAGAGTCACACTCTTAACGCCACGGAAGGCTGAACCCAGGAGAAAAGGGACCAGAGAGGGCCAAGAGGACCTGCCATCCTATCTGAAGTTGAAACTTATCATTTTTTGATAGCTGTACCAAATCAGCTCAGAATTAGTCTTCATAAAGCAATAGAGAGGAGCCCTAGGCAGGATATGGAGAGTGCTAGACTCTCCCAGGCGGACAAGCTGCTCGCCTATGCCCTGTGACCGACATGTGCACTCTGCCAGTGGCCCTTCTATGGGTGTGAGGGCAGAGCGGAGCCCTTGCTCCAGGAGGCTGCAGAGCCCACAAAGCTATGATGCTCACCTTCTGCTCCTGGAGAGAAAAGCCTATCCCAGTCAGCCTGGAAGACAGTCCATCCAGGCGGTGCAGGAATTAAACCACGAAAAGTTGCTCAACACAAAGCTAAATAATGAAGTCCAGATTGTAAGTTCTCCTTCTACTGATTACATTTATACACATAAGCATACCAACACCAGAAGATGTACTGCCCTTCAGAGTTTGGATGAGCTTTTCACAAAAATTAACTGTATGTAAATCTACAAATTAAATGTATTCCAACGGGTAGGAAAAGACTTGGGAAAATTCTATGATCACAGTTCAATAAACTGAAAATATTAGCATAATCATAAAGGAAAACAATGCTACTACCTGGGAATTTAAATTATTTTTTCTTAAACAGCATTTGGGTATAATGAAAAATGTAAGTTGATGTCACTGCGTATCTAGAATCTAACAAAAATGGAAAAACTATGGATTAGAAATTGTGGAACATGGCTAGAGAATCACTGAGAGGGAAATATTTGTCCTATATACTTAGGGTCTAAGAGAGGAGGACTAAAAGTCACAGTATACAGGCTTAGTGTATAGAAATTAAAGGGTAAACAACATTGAGAATTAATAACTGGGCACAGCAGCATACATCCCAGCTACTGGGGAGACTGAAGCAGGAGGATCCCAAGACAAGGTCAGCCTCAGAAATTTAGTGAGGCCCTATCTCAATTAAAAGAAAAACACCAAGGATGTAGCTTAGTGGTAAATGAGTTCAAATTCCCAGTATCCACCCCCTAAAAAGAATAATATAAAATAGTCTTAGTCCTCTTTTTGAACATTTGTTCCTGGTTGATGATCTGGAGCATACTGGAATAAATGAAGAACATGCAGATTAGCTTCACATTTTCTATAAGGTTTGGTCATGAATTGTAGATATGATTACAAAAGCAACAAGCGAACTAGAAATATAGAGCCTTATAAAAATTTAAAACATCATGTTGAAAATATACTAACAAGAAAATTGAAAGAACACAGAATGGGAGAAAATGTTTGCATATCCTGCATCTAATGAGGACTTCTACCTAGTACTCCTAAAACTTACATGAATAGCTCTTGTAGCTTAGGAGTAAAAAAAAGAATATAAACAACCCAATTAAAACTGGCCAAGTGGTATGAACAGATATTTCTCAAGAAAAGACAGAAGACCAAAAAAAGTCACATGAAAAGATGCCTAGCCTCATTAGTCACTGCAGAATGAAGTCAAAGCTCAGTAGCAGACACTTCACATCCAGGATGTTTGGAATAAAGAAGTCAAACAATAAAAGGGGGACATCCTGGGGAGGATACAAAGGAACCAGGAGCCTCACACACTGCTGGTGGAAGTGTAAAAATGGGGCAGAAGTTTTGATCAGTCTTGTGTTCCCGAAGTTCAACATAGAATTGCCATGTCCAGGAATCCAACAGGTAAGTGGAAGAGAGCCACATGTTCACACAACATCTTACATTAAACAGTTCATTGCTAATTACTCCTAAGAAGGCAGAAACACACCAAATGTCCACTCTTTGTGTCCACTCTGGAGAATTACACTGAATTTAAGTAAAAGCATCCATCCATTTGATGGAACATATACAGATTGTGGTATGAAAACATAATTGATTATTATTTTTCCATAAAAATAAAGGAAGGGCTGGGACAGGCTCAGTATGTACAAATTGAAAGCCACATGTAAGCAAAGCAGCCAGACACCACAGCCACAGGTTGTAGGGTTCCATCTCTGTGAAACACCCAGGGGAGGCCACTCTGCAAAAGCTGCAAGGGCATAGGTGGCTGCCCAGGGCTGAGGGCAGCAGGGATTGCGGGCAGGACTGGGGAGCCTGGTTTCTCTGTGGGAGAGGGTGGAGGAGAGTGTGGCAGTCCTGACTGTGGGGCTGAAGGCACAGCTCTGTGACTAGACTAAACAACATTGATTGGTACACTTCAAATGGGTGAACACTATGATAAGTGAGTTCTACTTCAAGAAAGGTATTACCAAGAAAGGTCTGGATTAGTAATGCAGAATGTGGACATGTCTACAGGAGATGATATCTAAAATGTGCTTCAAGGTATTCCAGAAAAATCAACTAGGGCTTTGTTATGCTGTGTACTCTAATTGGATGCATATTGGAGGATTTCATAATATGAGTTACAAAAATATAAGAAGAGGATGCTAGCAGTCAACTTCAGAAAATTTTGTATTATTTGTTAAAAATAACAATTCCCCAAAAGTCCTCTCAACCTTTCGCTTTTTTTCTAGCCACTTCAGCAGTGCTTCTGCAGCACCCGGTAGGAGCTCACTTTTAAATGAGGGAAGCAGCCCAGTTGGGTAGGCTCTTGTCCAGTTCATCTGGTTGACGGGCCTGTCCATGGCCTGTGGCTCCCATGTTGCTCAGCCTTCCTCCCTCTCTGTGGGGACCCATTCAAGCCCAGCCTCTGCTCCTCTGTGCCTGCAGATCTGGGTGATGGTGACGCCAAGTCCTCTGCTCAGTTCCACTGATGCCAGCTTTGGTCACGCACAGAGGGCTTTTTTTATATCTAGTGCAGCACTCCGCTATGCAAAAGTGTCGCCTTCTTGAATGCATCTTGGTTAAGCAGGGGGTATGGGTGAGCTTTCTTGTGGGTAAGCAGTTGGCTATGGCTGAACAGAGGGGTGTGCTATATAATATAATACTCTACCCCTGACACCAGAGAGTTAGAAAGGAAAAAGTAGAGGAGGGGATTCTGAACAAACTGAGTATCCAGAAAATAAACTAAAGGAACCTAAAAATGACTAAATTGGCCATGAACTGGCAAGATGGCTTTCTGCTACCAAGAAGAGATTATGATCCAAAATTCAAACTAACTAAAATAACTCAGTTATGGAGAAAAACATGGGATATATTTTTGTATACTCAAATCTGACTTAAAATTTATTTCTTCTCTATGAATCTGACATATTTAAAACGTCTGCTTTGTGCCAAGTTCTATTTTAAAATGATATAGGTAGTAAAGGAAATTGAAAATAAGTTTTACAACTCAGAAATATGGTGTGAAGAATAGAGGTCTTAAATCAGATCCTAATCTGTTTTCTGGAGAAACAGTTATAAAATACCAATTTCCCTCCTACCAGTGCTACTTTCACTAGACTGTCCCCCTCCACACTGTTATGGTTTGGATGTGAGGCGTCCCCCCAAAGTGCATGTGTGAGACAAGGCAAGAAAGTTTAGAAGTGAAATGACGGGGTTTGGAGAGCCTTCACCCAATCAGAGAATTAGTCCCTG
The DNA here is from genome assembly GCF_021218885.2 of Marmota monax. NCBI lineage: Eukaryota > Metazoa > Chordata > Mammalia > Rodentia > Sciuridae > Marmota > Marmota monax. The sequence continues at coordinate 35,959 of NW_026693021.1, read as the reverse complement.
GAGAGGGATTAACCCAGCGGTGACTGAAGGCAGGTGGGGTGTGGCTGGAGGAGGTGGGTCCTGGAGGCAGGACTTTGGGGTGTATAGTTTATCCCTGGAAAGTGGACGTTCTCCCTCTGCTTCCTGCTGCCATGTTCCCAGCTGTTTTCCTACACCAGACTCTTCCACCATGATGTTCTGACTTATGGCCCAGAGATATAGAGTCTGCTGTCTCTGGACTAAGACCTCTGGAACTGTGAGCCCCCAAATCAGCCTTTCCGCTTCTAAAATTGTTCTTCTGAGATCTTTTTGTCTCACCTGAGTAAAAAGTGACTAAAACACACACCACTGTCCTCACGGCCTCCAACACTGGCCCTGCCTCCTGCTTCCGCCTCCCCCATTTATCTGCCATAATGGTTACATTTGTTCAGTCTCTGATTCTACCACCCATTTGGTTGACAGCACTTTTTCTTAGACACATCGACTCTGCCCTGGATGTGGTCACTCCTGCCCTCACTGTCCATCACCAGCACATTTCAGGGACAATGACATGGTCAAATACTGTTCTGCAGTTCTCTACTTAACAGCTGAGGACCTGAGTTCCTTCTGTCTCTCTCTCTCTCCCCCTCACCTCTCTGACACACACACACACACACACACACACACACACACGGGCGCGATGCTGAAAAACCAACCTCATAGGGGATTAAGTCCCAGAAGTTCTATTAAATTAAGAAAATGAGTTGTCAATGAGCAAAGAGACTAGGCCTGAATCTAGGCCTTTTCTGTTGCTTTATTTTATTTGGATTTTGATTCTGTTAATCTCAGTGCAAGTTGATCTGTATTCAGTGTCCTCTGGATTTCTCATCCATAATTGGCCTTGTTTCCCTGATAATGAGGACACATGAGTCAGCAGCCTATGACAAATGCAGGCTCAGGATGGATATTCCCAGGGAAACTTATCACCACCACTCAGAAAATCTTTGTCATTGCAGAAATAAGCATGAAATCCTAAATTAGCAGAGGTGTCTCTGCTGGCAGGCTACTGCTTTTTGAATACACAATAATTCATCCAAGTGCCTTACGTTTAGTATCTGAAATATTGATTTGTGCTGTGAGCAAAACGCTCCGTATTTGCAGGTAAAGAATAGCTCGGCCCGATTTTCTGAAAAGAGAAGAAATGGTTCATGTGAGTCTCAGCGCTGGTGGCTGCAGGTTCCTGGGCAGTGGACCGCGTCATTGGCACTGCCCTCAGCTGGACAGCCGGGAGAGCTATGGCTCGTGGGTCATGGATTCGTCCTGGCCACTCTCCTGACCCTCTTCCACAGGTCGCTGCGCTCGTTCTGGGAACCCCTTCGGATGGCGCCAGCCTGCTTCTAGCTGAGGACCACTGCGCCTGGGCGGCCGCGCGCTTGGCTGCGCCCATTCCAACCCCTCTCCCTGCGCTGCAGCAGCTCCGTGGCCCTCGCCCAGCCAGGTCCTTCCCAGAACCACGCGTTGCTCCCTCCGCCCGAGCATCCCATCCTCCACTCCTCCCAGATGGCTCCCTCCACCCCGCCATTTGGACCAGGCGTCGCTTCCTCACTGAATCGCTTTACTCAAGACACAGAGCGAATGTCACCTCTCAGGTGCGTCCCATCGGTCGTCCAGAGCACGGGACTCTTGCTGTGTAGACGGGCTTGCTTTGTGCACATCTGAGTTAACTGGATTAATGAATGGACTCACCAGACTGCAAATGTTCTGGAGGCAAGACCGGTGTTTTCATTTGCCAAATTTGTCCCCCAAAATTTTATGGAATAAAGTAGGAGTTCAGTGGCATTTTGAATCCATGAGTGAAACATTTTAAAGCTACTTGGGGCAGAATATGTCTCTGTGGGTTCTTTGATTTGAAGAGGAAAATGTCTACCATCTTGAGACAGTTGACATCCTTCTGCTGAAGGTGAAAACTAAGGATCCCTCCATCAGGCTCTGCTTTCTCTGGTGGCATCTCCTGGTGTATGTGCTTCTGTCAACCCTGAACCAGACACAGAGACGGCTCTCTGACACAGTTTGATCAGGAATGCCCTGGGTCGCCATCTGGGAAAACAGTTGTGGCCGACCTGGGTGTGTCCAGGGAGGCAAAGGAATTGAAGGGTTGTGTTTGTTTGTTTATTTGTTTTAGGAATATTGGAGATGGTTTGTACATTGTTTTGAAATAATGATTCTTGGCCACAGGATTGATAACAGAGAAGGACTCAGTTTAAGGCTGATCACTTGGTTACCAGGCAGACTTCTTCACAGAGGTGGCTCTTGCTGGGTGCTGTGGTTTTTACTCAGGCTGCATAAATTCAGGCACTTGTCCTGGACAGGGGCTCTGGACAAAGGACAAGTGAGGAAGGAACTTCCTCTGATTTGGGGAACCGGACTTAAAGTAGAAAATGTTCTGATTTTAGTGGTGACCACATCGGATGGCTATTTGACCAGGAGTGTATAAAGCAACCTCTGTGTTGCAATTTATTTATCTGGAAATGTGAAGGCAATGAAATGAGTATGCATTTTTAAGATGTAAAACTGTATAAATTGCATTCACATCCTGAGTATATGAACTTAATTCATATTTGGTGAGCACTGTGGCTCCATGGGTCCTCTGGTTTGAAGACCTGTGTCAACAGTAGATTATTTACCCACAGAAGATTGGTCAAACTATTCAGACTCTGTATTATGTATTAATTTTATGTACTATGCTTTGGAATAAAACCTTACTTGCATTGTGTGTGTGTACAAATTTTACCTGTAAGGAGCACAACTTTGTTTTTGAAAAATATAGTAGATTGTCATATATTATGTGCATAAAGTAAAATATTACATTAGAATTGCAAATCACTTGCTACCAAAATGTAATGAATAAATCTAAAAATGGCCCAGACAACCATGAATGGTTCTTACACAAGAGCACCATATTGCTTGATGGGTGAAGAAAATTTTGCCAGTGGAAGGTATGAACAACTGAGAACTCTGGCTTACAAACAGGAAAGAAACAGATTCTGCTGGAAGTAATTATCAATGTGAAAGTGAACTGTTCACAAGTACAGAGTCTCCCAAGACAAAGCAGAGACATCAGTCACACCGCCAATGGTGGCTCAGTCATGTGTGAAGAAGAAAATAAACAAGTTCCTAACATTTCTAAGAAGCTTCAAGAAATTAACTGTTCAGTTCTCCTTCTGCCTATTAAAAGCACAAACCCACATATTCTGTGGGTCATATCACACCCACATAATAAACAGAGTGATTTAGCATGGTCTCAGGCATCTGCTGGAAGCATCGGGGTAGGTGCTCTTTCCCTAGGGTACAGGTGGAGGCAACGAACTGAACTGGCAGGGGTGGTTACCATCTCCTCCAAACAAGTAGAAATGCTTTTGATAAAATAGAAAACACCTGAGTTCCAAAGGAAAGAAAATTTTTTCCAGTGTATTTCTCAAGTGTATTCAAAGATTAAAAAAAATAATAATAAGCATTTGCTGAAGGAGGTTCAGGACTCAGGCAGGAATGAAGAGAAGTGACATTCGCACCTACGCGGGAGCCGTAGATGACACCAGAGTTGTGTGGAGCAGGGAGTTGAGGATGGTGTGATGGCGACAGTATGGAACCTCTTAGACTGCACTGGCCAGGAAGCTGGGGACAGAGGAAGGTGACGATGGTCCTAAGCAAGGGGCAAGGGCGACAGCCAGCAAGAGGCTCAGCTAGAACTGGAGTCAGGGTGAGAAATCAGAACTCAGGGGAAGGGTTGGGATTTACAGCATTCGTGTCCTAACCGCCTTTTAGGAGAAGCATCAGAATGAGTCTGTGACTGGCCAATCCCTACGGTTAATGGAAGCAACTGAGAAATACATCTATGGAGTGTTTCCACAGTGAGAGTCCATAGGAAGAAAGCTCTGCTAATGATGAGGCGAGAGAGACGGGGGTGCGGGGGGAGAGGAGATATGGTTCAGGAAAAACAGAGTCACTACAGGAAAAATAGGAATTTTAGAATGAGATCACACAGGTTGTTCATTTTGCAGACTTTAGAGACTAAAATCTCAGATGGAAAGAATATACTGAACTATGGAAGAGAGAAATAAAAACAAATTCATGTCTAAAATTAGGAAACAAACTGAAACCTTAAAGTCAAAGAGACAATTTAGCAGTCAGCAGGAAGAGAGGGCGTTCTGCTCTCTCTGCCTCTCTCCCCGTCCCTGCTCCAGGAGGCCGACCCTCTCTCTGGGTCGGCTCTTTATGTTTGTTGCTCCTGGGTGTCTGGTGGTGTCCAGGAAATCCTTCAGAAACCCAGTCAGCCTGCCCTGTTACCAAGACTAAGGCCGATTTCAGCAGGTTACACAAAAAGAGGAGAATATTAGACTCTGTCTCATTAGAGATAAGAAATCCCACAATTAATGGACTCTGGGGAAAAGATCTCAAATTAGAACTTTCTAGCTGAAATATTGTTCATGAGTAAGCAAAAGTAAAGACGACTTACTAAAAAATCCACAAAGATTTTACCAACTGTTCTCAATAATTTTAATAGACTAATAAATGATGCACTTCTGTTAAAAGGAAAGATAGTAAAATCCAAGACGCAAAAATAAACAAAAAGCTAGAAAACATGTAATCTTCATACTTCTTGACATAAGTCCATAGTACTAGATATAGTAAAAAAAACAAATCTTCATTCAAAAGTTGCACATCAATAATGTGAGAGATCAGAGTCCAGTGTAAGTTTCTTGCTCTACTGGTAGAGATTGTGAAACCAAGTAAATGCATTAACATTTTACACAATACCCTTGGGTATTAAAGCAGAATTAATATATTCCAAACCAATAAAAGGGTCTGGAGAATAATACTTTTTTAAGCCCAGAAAGGATGCAGAATAAAACATTTAAGAAATACTTCAAATACAAATAGGAAAAGAAGAACTCAGACTATCATTATTTGCTGACAACATGATTCTATACTTAGAGGACCAAAAAAGCTCCACCAGGAAACTTCTAGAATTAATAAATGAATTCAGCAAAGTAGCAGGATATAAATTCGATACCCCTAAATCAAATGATTTTCTATATATCAGTGATGAATCCCATGAAAGAGAAATTAGAAAAAACTACCCCATTCATGATAGCCTCAAAAAAAAAAAAAAGACCTTGGGAATCAACTTAACAAAAGAGGTAAAAGACCTCTACAACAAAAATTTCAGGACACTAAAGAAAGAAATTGAAGAAGACCTTAAAAGATGGAAAGATCTTCCATGCTCTTGGATAGGCAGAATTAATATTGTCAAAATGGCCATACTATCCAAAGCATTATATAGATTCAATGCAATTCCAATTAGAATCACAATGTCATTCCTTATAGAAATAGAGACAGCGATCATGAAATTCACTTGGAAAAATAAGAGCCCCAGAATAGATAAAGCAATACTTAGCAAGAAGAGTAAACAGGAGGCATCTCAATACCAGACCTTAAACTATACTACAAAGCTAATGTAACAAAAATGACATGGCATTAGCACCAAAATAGACTTGTAGATCAATGGTACAGATTAGAAGACACAGACACAAACCTACAAAAATAGATTTATCTCATACCAGACAAAGGAGCTAAAAACATACTTTGGAGAACAGATAGCCCCTTTAAAAAATGGTGCTGGAAATTCATATGCAGCCAAATGAAAATAAACCCCTAACTCTCACCATGCACAAAATTCAACTCAAAGCATATCAAGGACCTAGGAATTAGTCCAGAGACCTTGCACCTACTAGAAGAAAAATTAGGCCCAAATCGTTATCATGTCAAATTGGGCCTCGACTTCCTTAGCAAGACTCCTAAAGCACAAGAAATAAAATTAAGAATTAATAAATGGGATGGATTCAAACTAAAGAGCTTCTTCTCAGCAAAAGAAATAATCAATGAGGTGAATATAGAGCCAACATTTGGAGAGCAAATTTTTGCCACACACTCAGCAGATAGAGCACAAATCTCCAGGTTATATAAAGAACTCAAGAGAGGAGGCAAGGGATTAGCAAGGATGGTGGAATGTGATGGACATCATTATCCAAAGTACATGTATGAAGACACAAATTGGGTGTTAACCTACTTTATATACAAACAGAGATATGAAAAATTGTGGTATATATGTAATAAGAATTGAAATACAAAAAAAAGTACTTAGACATGAATTGACGTGAACATACTTTATACAAAGATATGAAAAATTGTGCTCTATATATGTAATAAAAATTGTAATGCATTCCGCTCTTGTGTATTTAAAAAAAATCAGTTAAAAAAAAAAAAAACAAAGGAACTCAAAAAACTTAACACCAAAAAACAAACAGGAGCTGAACAGACACTTCTCAGAAGATGATTTATAATCAACCAACAAATATATGAAAAAATGTCCAACATCTCTGGTAATTAGAGAAATGCAAATCAAAACTACTCTAAGGTTTCATCTCATGCCAGTCAGAATGGCAGTTATCAAGAATAAAAACAACAATAAGTGTTGGCGAGCAAGAATGTGGGGGAAAAGGCACACTCATACATTGCTGGTGGGACTGCAAATTGATGCAAACACTCTAGAAAGCAGTATGGAGATTCCTTAGAAAACTGGGAATGGAACCACCATTTGACTCAGATATCCCACTCCTCAGTCTATACCCAAAGGACTTAAACAGCATACAACAATGATGCAGCCACATCAGTGTTTACAGCAGCTCAATCCATAATAGCTAAACTGTGGAACCAACCTAGATGCACACCATAGAATATTACTCAGCATTAAAAGATAATAAAAGTATGGCATTTGCAGAAACCAAAGGCTGAATGTTCTCCCTGATAAGTTCATGCTGTGCCACAATGTGGGGGGAGAGAGACATGGGCAAAGGCAGAGCGAGGAGGGGAAGGCAAATGGGGGCTGCAGAGATGGTGGAATGAGATGGACATCATTACCCTAGGTACATGTATGATGGTATGACTGCACATATGGTGTGACGCTACATCATGTACCATCAGAGAAGTGAAAAGTTGTGCTGCAATTGTGTATAAGGAATCAAAATGTGATCTGCTGTCATATATATCTAATTAAAATAAATAAATAAATTAAAAAAGAAGTACTGCAATAAAAATTTACACAAGCACAGTATTCATCCCCAAGTAATAAGAACCAGAAAGATTTTTAGTATTGCTTTTATTTTTTTTGTCTCATTTTCCCACTGATTTATCCTCTTCTTTCATCTTGCTGATTCTGCCCTCATCTAACCCTATCTGTCCTCAGTTTTCTCAGAAGCTTACCACTGAGGACAGGCAAATACTGGTGCACAGATGTGGGGTGGAAAAGTCAGCAGGAGGTGAGAAATAAGCCCTGGTCTCAACCTCCATTTAAGATAATCTCAGTGTCATTGCATGATATTGACCATATTTAGGGTAGAACAGTTGGCACATAAAGAAATTTAAAAAAACAATGGTGTATGGGCTCTAGATCTTGTGATATAAATGGAAAATAATCAATGTCCAGGAACATATGGGAAACTTCAAGAACAGTTCATTTTTTTTTTTTATAATTGTTTTAAGTCCTGGTACTTATACTGAAAATCTACAAAGTCTTTATAATTTCCACTTTCTAAATTTTGTGTTTGCCATTTGTATACACACCATTGAAAAGCACTTGGCTTTCCCATGTTATACAAACCTATTACATTACCCTAAAGAGAAAAATGTTAGATAAATAAGCAAGACTGACTGTCTAATTTGCATCTCTAGTGATCAACTGATTTCTTACTTTGCAAAAACATCAAGAATTCATTTTCTCATTCAAGCTTTCTTTACAAAATGTTCTCCCTCGAGAACCTTTGAGATTATTCTTTCTTATTCTGTGATAACAAATTTTGACCTTAAAACATTGCTTCTGTCAGCAAATAATGTCAGCAAATATTGTCAGCAAATAATGATAGTCTGAGTTCTTCTTTTCCTATTTGTATTTGTTAGATATGAGGGTTGTTGAGAATAAACTTTTGAGAAACATATTTGAATTATGGAACAAACTTATAAAACTAATCTTTTCCTAGTTGTTAGACATGATGCATTCATTCAACTGAGCTTTCTTCACCCCTAAGGAGACTTTTTTCAAAGTATGCTGACTTCGACTTCCATTTGGCCCAGGATCCTGATACGGGTAACTGCTCCACCAGAGCATGCTCTAAAAGAGACTTCAAATGCCTGGATGGCAACATGATTCTGTGCAGTTTTGTACAGTTCAGGGTTGGAACTGCTTTATGCAGCTGAAGAATGCTCTCACTTTCTACTGGATTCAGATCCCATCCCATAGCTGCTAATATGGACATTTTGTATTTGTAATTTTGAAATAATAATAATAATAATAAAAATCTTTTAAATTTGTTGATGTTGGGCTGGGGTTGTGGCTCAGCAGTAGAGCACTTGCCTAGCATGTGCAAGACCCTGGGTTCAATCCTCAGCACCACATAAAAATAAATAAATAAAATAAAGGTATTGTGTCCAACTGCAACTAAAATAAATAAATAAATAAATAAATAAATAAATAAATAAATAAATATTTTTTTAATGTATTCCTCCATTACTATCCAGAACCTGAACATGTCCAGTTATGGAGTCATGACCAAAAAGCTTTTAAACCACTGAGTCTTTTTCAGATTCCTCTATTTTACAGACATCCTTCAGGTAGGCCTTATAGGAACCTTGAAAGCACCAATGTAAAAATATAGAATCCTTGCTTATGTCAATATTTTTAATAAACATTTTAGTTTTTAATGAATGCTTTTGGTTTTTAACTTATTCTTATATTTTTAAATGTAATTTGTGGTTTCATTGATTCATTACCTAATGGATCTTCAAAATAACAGGATAATTTTAGCATATATTATCAATTACATTCACAAACACTGAGCTTACTAAATGTCACTGATTATAAATCTGAGTAAACTAGAACATAGATTTCTACAGATGCACTTCTATAACGCAATTTGATTTATGACTGTTATTCATTTAGAAAACAAGTGTCTTGACTTGACAAACCTCCAGTGAAGCTTGATACACTATCTGTATATTAGAATTGAAAAAGAAGAATAATTTTATTTACTGTGATTCAATAATGATAGTTAGATATAAATTGAACAGAACTGTGCAATTAAATTTGAAAATGATAGTAAAAACAAGTTAGAGGATAAATAAATAGTTACTCCCGGATTTTATATCTCCTTAGATTTTAATGAATGAATTCACCTTAAAATAGTTCATATTTTCATCCAATATAATTGAACATGACTGGTACCCAGCTATCGCCGTGTGACTCACCAATGGGCTTTGATGACTTCTGAATCCATATATATATTGAGCCATGAGACAGGTTTATGGTTTTAAATGATGCAGTGATTTCAAGTTGCTGTAAAATATTTGAGTACCCTTCTGAGTGTCTGTCCTTACTTCTTGGTGGGCCACCTAATCTACAGTTCCTGGACCAGAAACAGTTTTCAGACCACAATTGAGCAGCGGTCACCAGGTTCAAGTGGGGCAGTGCCAGGAAACATTCCAGGGGAGGAAGGAGCCTGGGAGAGGAACTGCCCTGGGCAGTAACTCAAGGAGATCTGCCTCAGCAGGGAGTGGAATCTCCTTAAGGAAGTGGATGGAATCATCAGCCTTACCAAGACCTGGAGGACTAATGTATTTCAGGTGGTGTGAATAATGAAGGACAAGTGGCAAGGAAATGTAACCAATGCACAGACTGAGCTAGGGTTCTGATCTAGAATCTGGGGAGGAACAGGAAACCTGAGGTAGCAGAGATAAAAAGGGAAATCAAGTTTAAGACAGTCTTAACTCAGATGTTTCTATCACCACTTTTGAAATTTCTGATAATATATCATACTTATCAGGTCTTAAGTTTGTGCTTCAATGTTTAAAAATTCATTCTATAAAGTATTCAAAATTAAACAAACATAGTGATATCTATCTCTTCCAGAAAATTAAAGAGTATGCAGGCAAAAGTTGTTAAAAAAATTAACATTTCAAGAACTTTAAAAATTGACCAAGGTCAGAAAGAATCCTGAGCACATTCATTAAATGCTGCCCACCCACCCTCTAACTTTCTGTCTCCATAAAAACCATGTTCTGTAAGAACTGTGCGCTCTGTGCCACTTGAATTGTCCTGTGCTCTTCTTTCCTGCCTTCCCCAGCATAGTAGTAGGATTCAAGCCAACAGCTTCAACCACATGAGGCAAGTCAGAGCTGCAGCAGCCCCAGGATTGGGAACCAGCTCTACAGCTTTTCCAAAGCCCTATCTACAGAGAATTGTCATTATTTGACATTTTGGTAGCATCCTGGAAATCCTCCATCTGCAGAAATTTTATTTATTGAAACGGACTCTGCTCTTACCCAGTGCAAACATCTTTTGCCTACGAACATTTGCTAAAAACTATATCTGTAATTACTGTTTAATATTATAGTTATCTGAGATTAAACAAACAAAAAGCTGAACATAAAAAGAAAAGCTAGAATGAGGTGAGAAGGTATATGCACAAAGAGGGCTTTCAAGAATCTCTGACATATCTCAGGAAACTCAGAAGTTCATACTCATGTGAACGTCTGTGTAATGTAGAGGATAGACCCCAGCAGGCCTCTCGCCTTGGCTTGAACTTGAAGCTCTGTGCAAACAGGAAGTGAAGGTTTATAATAGAGTACAAACTCTCCAACTGAAAGAGTTGCAAAGAGTTGTATTCCAGAATGTACTCAGAGTTGATAAGCAATCCTTATAAGATTGCTACTTTTACAGATTTAAAGCTGATGACCAAGCTAACTCAACAGAGAGTCTTAAGGACCACACATGACAAAGAATACACACTTCAAGGAATTAGACCCCACCCCCACCCCCCAAAATAAAGCAAACAAACAGCAAAAACAATGAAACTAAGAGGCTGGAGGATCTGATTTCCAGAGTTTCCATTTTATGTAATTTAAAAATGAAGTTTTCAACAAAAATTAGGAGATTAAGAAATGTAAATAAAGCCAAATGTTGGTCCATAAAAAGGAACAGGATCAATAGAAACTGTCTCTGAGGAAGATCAGATGTTGGATTTATTTGACAAAAGACTTCACATACTCATATTCTTTAAAAAACAAAAAGTGAAAATGCAAAAAAAAAAAAAACTCAAAAGAAAATATATTGACATCTAATCAAATAGAGACTATCAGCATAGAGGTGGAAATTTTTACAAAAAGAACCTTGTTAATTATGAAGTTTAAAAGTACAGTAACTAAAATGAAACATTTCCTAGTATAGTTCAGGAGAAAATTGGAGCTGGTGAAGAAAGAATCAGCAGATTTAAAGATAAATCCATTGAAATTTACCTTTAGGAGTAAACATCATCAACAACAAAATAATGAAAAAGAGAGAAAGTATGCCTGAGACATTTGTAGCTTGATAAATGAAGCAACATACACATAGTGGGAGTTTCAGAAGAAGAGGAGAGAGAAGAATGGGCAGAAAGAATACTTAGAAGGCTGAGGATGTAGCTTTATGGTAGAAAACTTTCCCAGCATGCACAAGGCCCTGATATTGATCCCAGCTCTCCACAGTCCAAATTTTATGAAAGATATGAATATACATATTAATTAAGAACAAATGCAGACATTATGAGACATGTCATATTCAAACTATCAAATGGCAAAGATGAAGAATATTGAAGCAACTCATAACTTTGAGGTATCCTCAGTAAGATTAACAGCTGCTTTCAGAAAACAGGAGGTACCATTGCCAGAATGTTGAAGGAAAAAAAAACTCAAGTTTTTTTTTTTTTTTCCTAACTTAGTTCAAAAATGTGTTTGGTGTCAGGATTTGCTGCAGGTGTTCTACACAGATCGAAACGTACAGAATGCTATGCTCCTATGTTGTAGCATTTTGAAGCATGTTGTAGTCTCTTAAGGAAAACATGCCAGTCCCTTCAAGTTGTTTTTACTTTCATTGTACACACTTTGCTTTATAACAATAGTTCTTATCTCTATGTATGTGTAATTTATATTGCTCTGTTTTGTACATTGCATCCAGAAAAAACATACACACACACACACACAAAAAAAAAAAAAAAACCAGGAGTACTTGAAGTAATCTCCAGGTTAGATCCTATTTAGGTGAAAAGACAAGTTACAACAAGTCAAAACTTGAAATTATAGTATGTATCTTCTCTGATCACAATGGAATAAAACCAGAAATCAACAAGAAGAACTTCAGAATTCTACAAATACTTGTAAGTTGAATAACATGTTCTTAAATAATTAATAGGGCTTTTGATAGGTCAATGAAGCAATAAAAGAAAATTATAAGGTTTTTTTGAAACAAATTATAATAGAAATAGAGCATATCAAAATCTTTGACCTAGGGTAAAAGCAGTAGCAAGGCATTTTACAGCAAGAGGCACCAATGTTAAAAACAAAGAAACAAAAATTCAAATAAAAAATATGAAAAGGAAATTTGAAGAACTAGAAAAGTAAGAAGAAGTCAAATCAAATTCAAAATTTTTAAAGTGAAAAAATGATAAATATCAGAACAAAAATAAAGTTAATGGAAACAAATTTAAAAGATCAACAAAATCAAATCTTAATTTTTTAAAAATGATATGCAAAATTAATGAACCGTTAGTTTGCTAATGTGTTTAGTTTTTAGACTAACCACGATAAAAAAGAGAAGATACAACAAGTAAAATCATAGAGGAAACAATACAGGGACACCCAGAAACCCAAAGGGTCCTCATTGGAGACCTTCATGAGTACTCGCCTGTCAGTGATGTGGGAACCTGAGGAAGCAGACACATTTCTGAGCACATATGACTTGCCAAAATGGAACCAGGCAGTCACAGACCAAAAATGAGTAATGAAATTGAATCAGTAATTTAAATATTTAGAAAAACTTTGAAAAACTTCAAGTCATAAATAAAGTAATAGATATCACATTAAAAATTTATCAAAAGCTAAAAAATAAGAGCTTATACTATAAAACAGAAAAAAATGATAGGCATAAATTTATATGACCTTGAGTTTGACAATGGTTTGAAGGTACAAGCAATAAAATAATATATATATATTGGATTTCATCAAATTATAAAACTTTTTGCTTTGAAGAACATTCTTAAAAATTGAAAAAAAACAACACAGAGAATGAAGAAAATATTTCAAATAATATCTCAGAGAAGGAGCTAATGTATGTACAATCCTTACCATTCAATAATTAAGGACAAACAACAGAGAACAGATTTGAGAGACATTTCTATGAAGAAGACATTCAATCCAGGTGTGGTGGCTCATGCCTGTAATCCCAGCAGCTTGGGAGGCTGAGGCAGGAGGATCTGAAGTTCAATATCAGCATCATATTGAGGCCCTAAGCAACTCAGTGAGACCCTGTCTATACATAAAGTATATAAAACAGAGGCTCAGTGGCTAAGTGCCCCTGGGTGCAATCCCCACTACCAAAACAAAACAAAAGAGTCAAGCAACCAAAGGGTCCATGAAAAGGTGCTGCAGCCACACTCCAGAAGGGCTAAGATTATGATGGCCTCTCTCTGCCACATCCAGAAACACATCTGCAGGGACAAAGGGGACTGCGGTAGCTTCCCAGGCCCGGACAGGTTTGTCAGTGGGGAGAACAGGGACTGCTGGTGGAAGCAGGTTCCTTTTAGGGTGATAGAAATATTCTGAAATGAGACAGTGGTGTTGCTTGAACAATTCTGCGAATGCAGATTTGGTTGAACATTTAGTGAGAATCGACTGTATAAATTGTATCTTAAATAAATAGAGGGGCACAGTAAGTACATATGTATGGCAGATGTAGTGTCCCCTTTGGAAGAAGATAACACAAAACTCCAAATATCTGAGCAATAAAAATTCAATATTTTTATTTTATTTAGGAAACCCCTTATTATATGTGAATATTTATTTCTTTATTTTTTAATAATTTTATTTATAAATCAAATTACAGAAATAGATGATGACCCTTGTTAAAAAACATACTGTTTTTCAAGTAATGTTTTTCTGATTAAGTCCATTGGTCATCATATAATATTGGAATGCTTTGCTTTTGAGTGGACATTTAAATATATATGCATATACATAAACATGAGCACATCGCCAGTCTTTTCAATACTAATGTAAACACTGAGAAAAATAGAGTCAGAATATTTCACAAGTAAGGCAATATTAAAAATACCAACATTTTAAAATTATGAAATAATATTCCTTCTTTATTTGGAATTAAATTTGTTCTACCATAACTTTATTTGAAATTAAATTTGTTCTATCATCATTCAAGGTTAATGATCCTAATAGATATTAATATAGCCTCAAATAATTAGCATAATTCTCAAAAGTTTACTTTATGTTTTAGCATATTCTTGCAATTAACCTTTAACTTCCTTAATAAAGCCACAAAATTCATTTTCATTTACAACAAGCATGATCTGCATGTCACTGTGTGTGGCATAATTAAACAAAACCAACAACTAGAGTCTAAAGAACTCTAGATTTTTACCCTGGCAGACTCAGCCCTGACATCTTGGAAGAGCCTGTCCATATTTAAAGGCAGAAATAGAGCATTTAAAGTCTCTTGACTCTGTTGCAAGCTCAGTGTAAACAAAGAAGAAAAACAGGCCAAACATAAACACCAGGACCAACAGACCAGGACACACTGGAGGGAGAAGCCACTTCTGTGAAAAGCCAATACAACACATGATTTTGCTAACTGAATTGAAGACACCAACCCTATCACGCCAACACTCTGGGCACAACCTTCTGAAGATGTTTGTTAGTGAAAACCTCCATGGAAACTGAATGATAATATCATTAAAGGACTCAGTGAGTGAAGTGACCCAGGGGAGGCAGGGGGTGGAGCACCAGGTAACTCTGGGGAGATGATGGGCCGAGTTTGTGGAGACCAAAGGAAGAGCCTCAAGCCAAGAGCATCAATGATCATTTCACAGCTGAGCGAAGCCAGAGATCCCTAGTTAGGACCAACTCACCAGCATCTGACCTCCATGGAGAATGGTGATTATTACCGAACTTCCAGAGTTCACCTCTATGATCTACTAAATAGCAGCCCATTTCAGAGTCAGAGCTCAGCCATTTTCAATCATCTGTCTTTCCCATATTTTTCCCCATAAACTTGAGGTTGACAACCTTCTCTGAGTGAACCAGGCATTTTTAAAGTTCAGACTTATCCGAAGCAGACATTTCTCTCGGTCCGAGCTGAGCAGCTCACAATGGAGTGAACAGGTGATAGGCGTCCTTTGCAATCTGTTGATTGACCAGTGAGGCCTCTGATCAGTGTGTTGCCCTCAATTTCCAAAGTAGTTGCTCTAAGTTACCTGGAAGCATTCTGTTTTGGATACATTCATTCAAAGCACTCTATGGATGCTTACAACATGTCCACTTATGTTCATATGATTCCTTAAAGAAGACTGAAATAAAATTGTGTTGCTAGGAAGAGGTAAACAGTCCTTTGTATCTGTGTCTAAATGACTAAGAACTTCAGTACCTCATTACTGGAGAGAGTGTTTTCACTTACACAGGAGAGCATAGTGCCTGCCTTTCAGCCTTGCAAGAGACTGGATTGGAAGTAAATGCTTTTCTTATTATATGAGCAATTAATCTCTGCTTCCAATTCAAAAGACAATTTTCTCTACAGAACATTAAAAGTCAGAATGACCTATGGTGATGTGGAAATGGGAAAATGAATAGCAAATTCTCTCCGATAAAAACAAACACTAATACTGGGGAAACACACTTTTATGCTTTAAATTATAACCATGCCTGTGCAGTTGGCTTTAGAGAAGACAGGTGGATATAGAGTTGCTAGATAAATGGATGTATAGATAGATGAATAGACTGATGGGTAGACTAGAGACAGAAAGATACAAGACAGACAGATGATAGATGTAGATGATAGATGTGGGTAGACACGTAGATAGATAGAGATGATAGATAAATGGATGTATACAGAGATGGATAGACTAATAGGTAGATTAGAGAGAGGTTAGCAGATGATAGGCATAGATGTGGATAGGTAGATATATGTAGATGTAGATAGATAATAGGAAAGTAAATAGACTGATAGATGATAGATAGATGAAAAAGATTGATACATGGATATATTATATAGATTATGGATAATAGGTAGATAAATGAACAACATAGATGATAGGTTGATTGATTGATTGATTGATTGACAGACAATGATTTAAAGCCATAGATGGAGGGGGGATTGGTTGATTTGTATTTTTTTTCAATGTACTAGCAAGGTTGGAAAAAAAATTTAAAAAGACCTTAACCCTTATTACAACAATTGTCATCTTAATTGTAAAATATTTGGAAAATATAAGCATTGAATGGAAAATATTAAATAAGATCACCATGAATTTAAGCACTCTGAGATGTTCACTTTAGCTTTTGAGGTATTTTTCATATCTTTATTTCCTTTTATATTCATTTCAAAATTATTATATAACTGTAAGTCATAAGAGAAAATTACAGACTAATACAACCAGTTATTCCTCTGGCCAGACAGCAAAATTGACCTCCTTCTTCTGTATTTGTTTTAAATAACGTTTGACCAAATGCATTTTAAAATACAAACTGAAATGCCTCTTGCCCTCTGCTCACCTACACCAGGGCTCTCCCCCATGAGAATGAGTGTCTTTCCCTGCCTGCCTTTCTTCTGTGACTACACCTGTGCTTTTAAACAATGTGTGGATTATTGCTCTCTGAGATTTCGTGATCCACAATAAATGACAACACTTTAGTGCTATCTTCTCTGACAGTTTGATTTTCGCTGAATTAACATATAGTAAGCATATCATTGCTACAGTTAGCTCTAATTAGTTATCTATTGCTTCTCTGTTCATTCATGCATTTCATATGTCTTCTAATTTGTTTAGTTGTGTCAAAAGCATTTTCAGTTTCAATGTATATAATTTATCTATGTTTTACATAATTCTTCGTATTTTTTCTGTTTTAAGCCATTTGCCATATTCTGAGTTTGTTTGTATACTGTGCCATATTGCTTCCTATTATTTTTAGCTATTTTTTGTTTGAAGATAGTTTACTAAGACCAAAGCTTTCTATTGTCCTCCCCTGTCCAAATAAATAAATAAATAAGAATCTGTATCTTCAGGACTATTTTAACAACATAGTTGCATAAATCTGAGTTTATAGTTTGTCAATTCTACATGATTATAGATTTAGATAAAGTCTATCATTATTCAATACAAAAAAAATTAGCCTTAAAGATACTAAGAATTTCCATATTGATCTGTAAAACCACAGTGAAAATTTCTATTTAAATTGCACCTTTTTAATTTTTTAAACTAATCTGTCAATCATGGGGCTATAGAGTTTCCTTCTTGGTTCTGAATTTTAATATATACACTTGAAAATGTATTATTTTAAAAAGCTTTCGATTAATCTCTATTTCTTTCCACCAGGAATGCATTCACTGAGTGGTGTTATAAAAGTATCTTTTACATGGCAGGACAACTAACCCCGTCTAAGCAGTCAGTCCGTCCCCGTTGATTGGTCTCCACCTTCTCTGTTCTACAAGCTCCATCTTGAAAGGGTCTGTTGGGCTCTCCAGTCTGACCACAGCTCTGCAGCAGCTTTGATGTCTGATGAAGACCTTCTCCTTCTTTATTCTTCTAGATGAATTTAGGCTGCTTGGAAGGACTCTGAGGGGAGGGACGGGAGCGGGGCAGGATGCTTCAGCCCAGGCAGCAGGTGTCAGCAGCCCTGTGCTCACGCAGAGTGGAGACAAGAATCCAATTATAACTAGCAGGTGTGCAAGTGCCCTGTAGGACAGACTGCAATGCTTGGAGTCACAGGCTGCGGCCGTTCGACTTTATAATCACAGCTTGTCAAAAGCAGGCCTGGATGAGGCCAAATTTCATTACAGGGAAAGGAGTTTTTCTAGGCCATAAGTTACTGGTGTGTGGAACAACGTTCCCTTCTCTTGAGCCATGAAGCAGCTAATTTCTGGTGATGTGCAGAGTGCTGACAAGGTGCTCGGCCAGGCTTTGAAGAGCCAGTGTCAAATCAATGGGCTCGAATGCCCCTGGCCACTGAGTTCAGTGGGTGGTTATGGGGGCTAATCTCGACCCCTTGTAGCATGTGCTCAGCATTTAGGACAGTGGGTCTCAACATCCAATGTCTGTCACAATCACTTGAGGAGCCTCTAAAAATATCAATAGCCAGGCTGCCCCTGTCTAATTAACTCAGAACTTCCCAGGGTTGAATCTGGGCATCAGCTGTATTTTAAAATGCCCGGTGGTTCCTAGGTACAGACGACCTTGGAAACTGTCCAGTGTCAGCAAGACCATGCAGGCACAGGCTACTTTGCATATTTAATTCTGTAGGAAGAAACCATTCCAAGCCATTCAGAAGCCTGAGCACACCATGGCCGTCACCACTCAGCATGGGACTGGGGACAGCAGGCCACCAGATAGTGGCACAGCATGTTTTTAGGCATAGCAGGGAACTTGGGCAAGATGAGCGGGGCTGAGCCGGCAGCTGTGGAACCTCAGGAAAGATGGCTTGTTTTGCTGCTCCGTACCTGAGCTCAGCACACTGGGCACACAGGGTAGCTCCAGGCTGTCGGTGCTGAGACGCTGCCCACTTCTACGGTGTGTTCTGCTGGTGTTGAGATACTGTGTGACCTGAGATACCCCCTCCTCTAGACTCTGGCCAGCAAGGAGCAGGGAGGGGAGGCCAATGTCTTCCTTGAATATGACAAACTGCACCTTCTGCTCCTGTCCTGCCAGAGAGCAACCAGCCTCCGGTTCCCACCCACTTACAAGAGAGTCCAAGAAGCATTCAGGATGGCCATGGTGAAGCTAATAGCAAAAGTCCAGAAAGGTATCAGGAATCATCCATCAGCCTCTTGCCACAAGGACCCAGGAAAATGGAAATTGATAGATTTCAAACACACATTTGAATGAGGCTTGATACGAGGGCTGCAAGTTTCTAACATAGCACCAAGGGAACAACATCTCACATGCCACTCTGATAAGAAACTGTGTTATTAAGTTGACCTTTCCCTTGGACATTGTCAATACATAAACCCAAATGTGCATTTCACTGGGTAATATTTCTCATATAAGTTTCTCCTTAGAGAAATGGCTTATTGAAAGACCAAAGCAGGAAATACATAAGGACAGCCCAGAACATCTTGTAGTTCCTAAAGGGAAGTGCTAAAACACATGTACACACACACACACTTTATTGAAATATTGATTCAGGGGACACCCAAAGGCAGCTGATCTGTCAGTTTCAGAAGTGAGTGCTAAAACACATACAGACACACATGGACACACAGATGATGGGCACACCCAACACTGAGGGTGTCTAGGGCAGTGACACCTTTCTGTGATACTGTAAGGGTGAATCCTTGCCACTTTGCAGCCATCCAAACACAGAACATACAACACCAAGAGTGAGACTAAAGCAAACCCTGGACACTGGGTGGTGCTCAGGTGTGTGGTGGCTGACATATGGCCACCATGGGAGGCTGTGCATGGGAGCTGGCTAAAAGTTGGCTGATGGTTGAAACTGAGACAATTAGAGCAATAAAATAGATAAAGCAGTGATAAACAGCAGCCCAGAGAAGAAATAAATATTGTGGATTTCATATTGATATAACTAAGTGAATAAATATTGAATGAGGAAGAAAAGACAAATCTCATATATAGGAGAGTTCAAAATAATTAATGTAGGTGTGTTGTCATAAGAGGGGTGGACTGTGGTTCTCGACTCTTCAACTTCAGGGTGCACACAGGATGGAAAAGCAGTGTGGCTTCCTGGTGGAGAAACCCAACAGCACTCTCTAGCCAGTGGTCAGACTAGCCATGGAGCACAAATTAAACAGGTAGTGACACAGCGAGTGACCCTTGAGTTGGCATGGTTCCCATTAGACAATTCAACTACAGGAATTCTAAGTGAGCTCTCTCAGATTGACATCTTGATACATTGTGATGAAAACAGCATTTAATCTCTGGGTCATCTTCCCCTAAACCCCAAATGGGAAAAAGAACAAACAAAACAAACAAAAAACAGACCCACCCCAGTCAGACAAAAAAGTCCAGCATGCTCTACAGTTCTCAACCACAAATGACCAATTCTCCTAAAAACTGCCATCGTCAATTAAACTAGAAGAAACTGTCAGCAGGTGTGAGGAGGCCAAGGGACCATGATAACTGCCAGAGATGTATGCAGCTGAGAAGGACATTAGCTGGAAATTAGGGAAATCTGAACACAGTATTTTCATAATAAAATTAATAAAAAATCTACTAGAAAGATCCATGATCCTAAGCTAATAGGAATAAAACTAAAAAGAAAGAAAAGAAATTTTGAGTTTTTTGGAGATATAACTACTTAGCAAGAATAAGACAAATTGTCCTCTCATTTTAGCACTTTTTAATCTTCCAACATTTCATA
Organism: Marmota monax; assembly: GCF_021218885.2. NCBI lineage: Eukaryota > Metazoa > Chordata > Mammalia > Rodentia > Sciuridae > Marmota > Marmota monax. The sequence goes on along the minus strand of NW_026693021.1, from coordinate 15,481 downwards.
TACAAGATTATATACTCATTGGAATTATGAAAATGGAATTTAAATATCTTAGAAATCTTTATCTTGCAAAGGAGAAGTACATATTTTTGGAAATTTGTATCATCCCTTATCAGCAACTTTTCTCTCTCTTGTCTTCTTTTTTAAAACTCTACGGGGTGTTTCTACAAAAGTAAGCTTGCTTTTCGTGTTTGAAGAATATCAATGGAGATCATCAAGCCCAGGAGGATAGAGGCTGTTTCCAAAGGAAAGTCTCCCGTGCCTAGGGTCCCTCTGCCTTCCCCAGGAGGAGCAGGGGCAGCTGGCTCTGCTTCTCCAAGGAGACCAAGGAGCACTTCCTCTTCCACAGCTGACTTAATGAAGGCATTGATCAAAATGTTAATTTATGTTGATTTATCGAGACACGATGATTGTAGTGATAAGCCTTCATGATTGGTACTTCCAAAGTAAATGTACTGAAATGATAAATGTGTGTTTCCCTCGCCACAGAAATGGATCTTGCTCTGCAGTTAATGTTTCATACAACGCAACTTCATTAGGCAGAACTCAGCTAACGACATCGTGAATTTGTTTCATTTTATCAAATTGCATTAATTAGGGAAATGTGCTAAATGTTGATTGTGAAGAAACATGCTCTTTTTCCTTGGAATAACGGAAGAAAAAACAAGGTAATTGGATTAATTTGCCCTTTTTTTTTTAACCTTCATTAACTAGGAATGTGAAGATCCTTTCTCAACATGAAAGCATAAGCAAGTTTGTGTTAACATAATTCTTATTAACCAATTTGCTTGCAGGAACTTTAAGTGAGAGTGCTCCTGGACTAGCGCCAGACTCTGCAACCACACTAAATACTGCGTCTCCAGGGTCTGACACAGTGAATGATAAACCTTGGATGTTTCCTGCAGTGGTTTAAAAGGAAAAAACAAAAACAAAACCCACAAAAAGCAAGTTCTTTCTCAGGTTGTGTATACTATTTATGTTTGGTGTGTTTATCGTGTTTATCACCCCACTTCCGGAACTCTGAATAACATTATTTGTGACCTAGAAGTTTTGTTTGTGACAATGGTGTACAACAGGGTGCCCGTGATTCTTGGTCATCAGCATGAGTTGTTTAAAATATTGTTGTTCTGCCCTTAATTATAGGAATAGGTGAGCCCAACATTTGGAAGCCACATCATTTGCATGTAATTATGGGTGCTCTCTAAACAGGAGGGCAATAGGTAACTTTCCTTAACGAGGAAGCGTGGACTTTTTTCCCCTTTCTCCCCAAAGAGTTGCCTTCTCGTTCATGCTGGAAAACAACAGTTGCTCTGCCCTCACTCCCTGTGGCCTGAAGCAAATCACACCCTGGAAGGCAGTCCCTGCTAGGACCAGAGCTGAGGTCTCTCCACATTTAAACTCCTGGGAAACAAGATGGAGATTTCATTCAAAATTTGGGACTGGTAATTGCTTCATGCACAAATGCCAAATTTGAGCTAAGATATGCCTATAAATAAGTGTTGTTATACAAAACTATTCAGAAGTGTCTATACGCATGATGAAGGGTCAAAGAAGGATGGCTCATTAGTCTTTTTCTTCTTTTTCTTTTTTCTTTTTTTTTTTTTGCAATTTGTAGAATAGAGTTTAAGAGGCCTATTATGGAATGTATCTTACAGAAAATTAATTTTCTTTAAGATACAATTTTCTTTAAGATATGCCTAATTTTCAATTTAAATTCTGATACTGTATTAGATGTCTAAAAATTTCTGGAGCTGACTTGATGAATTCACAGTCTCCTCTCCTTCTGGGCCTCAGTCTGCTCATCTCTGAACTAGCTCCTTCCCACCTTGATAGCTACACCTTAAAACAATGACATCACTGCCCACCCTTTAGGTCATCTTGGGTCAGCCGTACAACCATGTTCTACTATGTTTTTGTAAGTCAATACACTACGAGTGCTTTCTTAATTTCTGTAAGGACAAGTTGAAATAACTACTGTGACAGTGCTGTACAAGTACTAGCTGAATGGGTCCCAAAGATGAGCGGGGTCAAGGACACGCGGCTCAAGCAGGCAGAGGAAGCCCTCCTGGGCGCGCGGCTCCTGTTCTTACCAAAGTCCTTCCCTGTGCTTTCGTTGTACCTGCATGTTCTGTCTCACCGGTGTGTCCCCTTAAGCAGGGAGCTAGGTTTGTGTGTCCTGGAATGATAAAGGGGAACAGGGTCACCCGTGTGCCGGTCTGTCTTCACAACCACGGTGGGAGGCTCATATTCACTCTGGGAGGCACCAAACAACGTGATGGAGCACACACGGGTTAATTTGAGTCATTTCCCAAATGCTCCTTTTGCACACCTTTGTCATGTAAACAGTTTCTTATTATGCTATTATGGTTTTCCTTTGAGCCAGATTGCAGTACAGTAGGTGGAATTATAGTTTCCTACCATGTGCCTTCAAATAGCTGGAAGCAGTTGGTAAGGCAGGTACCTTCTGTGTCCACCGCTACAGAGAGGTTATGCAACTGGTAGAGAAAGGCCTGCCAGGGTCACCGTGCTCCTGCAAATAGCTACCCTGAGATACCGCTGAGGCTGAGATCTGCTCCCTGGTCAGTCTCCCACGTAAAGGCTCAAACAGGAAGCATCTGCATCTCCATAAATGTCTACCATTTAGGAAAAAACGCAGCTTTCGCTTTTTCAGGAGTCATCCACTGTGCGAATGTATTTTAAAACTAAACACGCAGACAGTGCCCCAATTTAAGATGACTCAACCTAGGATTTCTCAGGTTTATGATGCTGTGAAAGTGATACATGTGCATGAAAAACAGTTCAATTTTTAAAATTTTGGGCTCTTTCTGGGCTAGAGATATGCACTCTGATGCTCTCTCTCTCAGGATGCTGGGCAGCAGGGTAGGGCCTCAGCTCCCGTGGACGGCCATCCCAGGGGAAGGCAGCAGCACTCGTTATGTAGCTAATGTGTGACGTTCTCCAAGTGTGAAAGGAGATAGTGCATTCTAAATAGAGGAAGGGAATCTGCTTTGGTCTTAGGAAATAGATAAGAATGCAGCCAAAGTTGAAGATACAGATAGGAAGGGAGGGAGAGAGGAAAACAGTTCTGATGAGATGATCAAAGACCTTTGGCTTCAATACTTTAATTTACAGTAGCAGACAAGGCCATCCATTGGGAATGACCAGAGAAGTTACCCAAGGTTTCTGAAGAGAGAACATGTAGTTTGCAATAATGGAAGGGGAAGCAGATGATGAGAAACCCAGTGACTCCCTAGACCTGGGTGCCTGTGGGAGTCCAGCACGTAATTTTTGCTGAGCTTCACTGAGGTGGAGGCTTCACTGTTAGACAAAATGCTCACAATTCCTTTCTCTTCCTGTAGGACAACAGCGTTTAGTGGAACGATCTCTAAAATCCTTTGCATTTCTAAAATTATTTTCCAGATTTTCTCTTAACTAAAGGAAATACAAGCCTCAGAGTGATTCTCCCGATTCATCAAATAAAATCCATTTTCACTCCATTTCAGCTTTGAAGACATTCCCCAGGCAGTCCACATCCGATGGAGTTAGAGGACTCGCCTGAGGGCTAGTGCGTCCTCTCCCACACTGTCCTCAGCTCATGCTGGCCCATGTGTTGGGCAGGAGCTGCAGCAGTCCATGGTGAGGAGACCCTGTGGACACGTGAGGGCTACGGGCAGGCTGGAGTTAGCTCACGCTTGCTGTCTCCACCTGCCCAGAGCACTGGAAGCCAAATATAAAACTTCAACATATGTCCACGTACCCAGAACGTCAACTCTAGACCCTGAGTGGAGATGAGTGTACGTTCACACAACTTGTGTTTGGCTGTGCACACTTGCTAGCCACTAGCTTCTTGTTTTCATTCTGCATATTTTCTCTACCTGCTGCTGACTGGTTGTCTGTGCTCCCTTCTCCCTTGTCCTTGAAATCTGTTTTACAATAATCTACTCATTTGTAATTTACAGGGTTATTGGAAGATAGGCTTGTGCCCCTCAGCCCTCTGTTCAGAGGTGAACTAGTTAGTATAAATAACTCTCCACAACTGTTCACTAGTGACAACCAACCGTGTCATACCACCATGAATAGCTGATGCAGTGAGGGGCTGGCAGTCCTCAGTCTTAAGTCACTGCCCTGAGGGGCGGTATTTAACCCAATGCATCTTCACCAAATGATGAGGGGACTGTTGACTCTGTGGGAAGGTACTTAGTCAATGGGGAAGTATGTCCTGTTTCAGAACAATTTATAATCTCCCTTAAAAATGCCTCTCCTTATGAGGCACTATCACTAAAACTTGTATACTGGTCATGCATAAACTTCAAGATGGACATCTGCTCCAGCCCAGGAGAGAGGAGTCCAGTTCTCTTCAACTGTCCATAGACCTGGGAAGTTGTGGGCATCTCAGTCCATCTATTTGAGACATCAAAGTGCTACTCAAAATAGCCTGGCCCAGAAGGGAGCATTCTGTGATGGGAGACACCCTGTGAGCACCTCACTAATCCCAAAGAAGCACATAGTTGTTCTGGAGTATAAAGACCAAAATGCAGTGACCATGTTTCCCAGCTCTAAATCTCAGGCCAATCTTTGCAGCAATTTAGCTCCTAAACTGGAAGATGTGCTGCTGCTTTTGTAGCTTTCAGCCATTGTAAGTTCCAATAGTAAAAATGCTGGGCTAATCAGTGCTTACCATGCGAGCCACACCACAGCCTTCACACCAGGCCGGCTGCCAGCACCACCACAGGTCTTGGAACCGGCAGTGCCTAGGCGTGTATTCTCTGCCGCCTGGTCCATCCCCCCAGCAAGCGGCCAGCTGTCAGCCTCACAGGCAGCTGCTCTGGTCAGTGTGCAGACCTCCGTGAAACAGCATTGTCCATGACACAGGGGTGTGACTCCTGTAGGCTGGAAGTCAGATTCAAGGTTACCAAAGGAGAGTTCTGGTCCTGTCTTTTCAGTGATGAAGAACCTTGGCCCAGTGTTTGGGAATCCCTTCCAGTGTTGGACCCTTTTGGAGTCTTGTGAATTTAATACTTACCATTCTGTGAAGCTTGGGTAAGACTCATTTTCTTTTTCTGTGGAGAAAATAATATACAAAGGTAAAATGAATCACACTAACTCCTAATGTGTGGGAATAAATCAGTTTCAGTAGTAGGATGGATTGCCAGCAGCCGTGATGAATGACCGTACAATGGGCTGCAAGTTCTGGCTTCATGGCAGCCAGCAGACCTCATCAAAGGCTCGGCAAGACTTCCTCAGAACTTGGTCCCTGAAGAACTTTAGCCAAGACTCAGGCATAGCTGACAGAGTTTACAGATATTAAGATAATTATCAATGTTGGTATCAAAATATATTTTGATTGGGGAATCAAGACACAGGATGCAGGAGATGCTGGTATTGATGCGCTGCATGAGTTTGGCAAATGCGTTTTCATTTTACAGAAACTAAATGAGATGCCCCCTAAAGTAAGAGCAGGGCCTCCCAGGTGCAGTGGCGCACTCCTGTAATCCCAGCGGCTGGGAGGCGGAGGAAAGAGGATCAAGAGTTCAAAGCCAGCCTCAGCAATTTAGTGAGCGCTAAGCAACTCACTGAGATCCTGTCTCTAATAGAATACAAATAGGGCTAGGGATGTGGCTCAGTGGCCTCAGAGTACTCAGAGTGCCCCTGAGTACCCAAACAAACAAACGAACGAAGAGCAGGGCATTCACTGGAGGGGTGGCCCTTTTGTATGTATTTTCTCTAACTACAGCTTATCAATCTAAAACACATGATTCTGCATTTTTCAAAAAGTAGGTTAACCTACATTTTCTTGTGAGAATATTTGGATGGATTAAGCTACATGAATTTGAAAGATGGAGTGAGCTAAACTTGCAACTTTATTAAGTCACTGGGTTAGTTTTTTCATTGTTGTGACAAAACACCCAGGAAAATAAACTCAGAGGACGAAAGACTGATTTTGTCTCAACATTGCATAGGTTTCAGTTCACGGTCAGCTGGCTCCACTGTTTCCAGGCCCATAATGAGGTAGGGCATGATGGGGGGAGCACATGGAAGAGAAAAGTTGCTCGACTCCTAGTGGACAGAGAGCAAGAAAGAGAAAGGAAGGGGCCCAGGATGATATATTTCCCCAGGACACCTGTCCAAGGACCAGTTCCCGTCCAGGGGGTCCCATCCCCTCGTTTCCCGCACTCCCCAGTAAATGCCAGCAAATTGTGAATCCATTAACGGTTAATCCACTGATGAAGTTAGAGACCTCATGATCCCTTTGGGTCACATCCCAAGGCTTCACTTCTGAACGCCACTGCATTGGGGACCAAGCCTTCAACACAGGTGCCTTTGGGGAAAATTCCAGGTCCAAACCATAACAGACCCAACCCTAAAGCTTCATGTGTGGTGATAGTATGTCTGTTTCCATGAGTGTGACACTTTTTCTCATATAGAAGTTCAAAATATATTTACTAAGGAACCACATTAATATTAATAAAAAGAAACATGTTTCATAGTCTTAAATAAGATGAGTGTTTTTATAGGTCTTATACCAACTTAATATTTAAGGTAACTGTATAATTTGGATCTATTACTATATCTATTGTACTTAGTCAAGAGTACTAAGACCTAGAAAAAATACATGTTTACACATCTTATAAAGCTAATAAGTAAATTAAAAACAAATCTGAAGATTCACCCCAACATCTGGTTAGTGATACCTAGAGTCTATATCTTTTAGAATCTTGGTAGAACTACATAAATGGGCAAGATGGAAACCTGTATTTTATAAAACAGAATACATTGTGCATATATGAAAATGTGATGTGAGTTTAATGACTTTATAAATTCACAGCTTAGGGGAGAAAAAACACCCTGAATTTTAGTTTGAGTAACAGGAGCACCTTTAAAGTCCATGTTATACACTGCATAAAATCAAGTACAAAGTGACGATTTTCATAGGAGACACCGAATCCAGCTGTAAGACAGGCAAATGGACTTTGCAAGATCTTTCCAGATGGAAAGGGAAATGAATTGAGACCTGAAGAAGTCTTGGCTGGGGCAGCGTGTCCTAGTGGTGGGGCAGAGAGACACAACAGTAAGAGACATCACAGAGGAGGCCCAGCAGCAATGGGTGTGTTGGGCAGGGAAATGGGGACTAGCCGGGCTCTTGGAGTGAACAGCAGAGAGCGGAGGTTGGAGCGCGGTGGGGGGGTGTTGGGAGGGGGACTGGGGGTGGGGGGGATAGGAAGCAGCCGCGGAGCTCTCCCAGGTGCTATTAGTGACACCCTCGGTAAGGGCCAGCAGAGCAGGTGCATCCTGGGGTAGGGTTCCTGGTGCTCTCTTAATGTTTATGTTCTACTCAAATGCCTCCACAGTGCTTGCTCCAAGATGCACCAATAGTAAAAACACCTCTCCCTAAACAACAAGTTGATCCTAAAGTTTGCTGTTCCTTTGTTACTATTCCAGTGGCTTTTTAGTTCCTCTTAAATAGGTGCATCCGTTTTTTAAAAGTACAAATAATTTGATCTACAGAACTTCCCTGTTTAGTATATCCACATAGGGTTCAGAGAGGCCCAATGGGAAAAGGATGTGAATCCTGGGAAAGAGTTCTAGCCAACTGTGTAATTACAAAATGTATAAATCACTATAATTTCTTCAAGGTTTGCTTTAACAAGAGTATCTTACATGCTTGCATTTCAAAGTGGCATCTATATATACAAGCAAGTCCTGGAAAGCAAAGGAGTTTCAAAAAGAGCATAGATTTAACCAGAGTCCAGAGCTCCCCTTACCATTGACTGAGCATGGCTCTGGTGGAAGCATTGCATTTTATGGTAATTATTTTAAATTCAAATTTTTACAGAAACAAAGTTAGCATAATAGGGTTGTTGCAAAAGCTCAATATTTGAATGATAAAAATGAAGGTGTAGCATCCAGTTGCTATTCTGAAAAACTTGGTAACATTTTGTGTTCTCCTGTGTCAATCCATTGTTTGCAGAGTTGCCTAGGTTGACATTTTTTTTTTAAATAGAGAGAAATGGTTTACTCAGCTCTCAGTTTCTCAGGATCAAGATCTGGGCAGCCCTATTGGTTTAGGCCTTTGTGGGGCGGGGGATGCTGGATCACAATGACAGCAGTGCAGGATGGAATGGGTAATCCCATCACAAGTAGGAAGAAGGAGTAGAAAGAGAAAGAAAGGTAGGGGGAGGGATGGATGGGGTCCCCTATGTTTTTTTTTTTTGGTGTTCTAATTAATTATATATGACAGTAGAATGTTCTTTGACATCATATTTTGAGAATTAATATGATAGACAACTACTGCAAATGGAATTTCATTGTCAAAGTAATATTTGTTGGTAGATGATAAAACTCTGAAAAAATTAATTATACTTGAAAGGAATGGTGTAATTTTCCCATAAGGTAATTTTGAGGGTCCTGGTCTTGATTAGAGAATTGAAATGATGATTATTTAAATTCTTGTGGACTTTATTTAAATGTGAATGCCAGTAAGAAGGTGTCATCCCACAAATACTGGATGCCTGCTTTATTTACTGAGAAGGTTCCAGCACTGCTCCAGTGCTTAAGGAGCAATGTCTTATTGAGACTGTAGGTAGCTGTCATACTTTGTGCAAACTGGAACCAAGTCCTTGAGTTCCATGACAGCTTATGCATGAAATGAGCAACAGATGATGGAGTTTGAGCAGGTGAAAGATGTGAACATCTTGAGGATTTCTTTATAATTGATACTTTTTATTTGCTAAGTCACTTTCCACTTAGTTCACTGTTAGTATATTTAATAAATCTATTTGTTTTTTAAGATGGGCATGATCAGAAATAATAATTTTCAAAAAAGAAAAATTTATTTTCTGAATACACATTTGACATTCAGTAAGTTAGTGTGGTCTCTCCTTTCAAACAAAGCATTACTGATAAATTATTTCTTTACTTCAGGAAATGCCAGAGACCTATAAAATGTATAATATTCCATGATTCATTAATGGCTCAATTTCACTCTTGGAAACTCTGTTCACTTATTATGTATGAACTGGGGCAAATGATGTGATTTTTCTGATCTTTGTGTTTAAGTAAATAATAATATTACCTAAGTATAGCATAATTATAATAAAACTCTGTATAAATGGGTAATATACAAAACGTGTCCAACAAATCATAAAGCAACAAAATAGAACACATTTCAGCACTCTTTATGTGTTTATACCCTCCAGTATTTTTTATCACATTCAAGGTGAACTGCATGCTATTATAGGGATGTAAGACAACAAACATAAAGTCACTTTTTTTGCTAAAGCATGTATTTGTGCAAAATTGTAAATATTGTTCTAAGCTGCAATAGAAAAGTGTGTGTCATGAGCATTTGTTGGAGGAACAATCACAGTGGAGCTCTGGGATCCAGGAGGAGCTCTTTAATCAGCCCCAGGAGGGTGGTAGGTCATTGAAATGCATGCAGGATTCTACCTCAGGAAAAATAATGACACAAACTAAGATAGCTGGAGGAGTTGTTTGGGCAGAATGGCTGGAGAATGGGGTGCAGTAGACAGGCAGAAGAAAGGGCAGAGTGTTGGGCAGAGAAGGCTCCTCTACCTCCTGAGGGCGGGCGGTACAGTTAGAAGTCCAGCTGGTGCCCAGCCTGTTCCACTGGGAGCCTCTTGTGCTGTACCTCCCCTCAGTGTCCTTCCCTTCCTCTGCATACACCTGGAGGCCCTGACCCTGGACATCGGGAGGCTTTCAAGCCATTTCTTCCTTGAAACTTTCCTTGACATCTCTTGCCACAAACCTCCATCCACTCAGGCCATTTTATGTTGGAGGGGAGGGCACATGTGTGCCCAGATCAGGACACTGTAAGGCCAAAAATGAGTTGTATGTTACAGAGAAGGCTTTGAGCTGTTTGGAGTGCCAGCACCAAGCCCTGCCTAGTAAAAGTAACACCAGCTAACACTCAGGAAATATCCAAGGCCATGGTTGATGCTCCCACGGGTCAAGGCACACAGACACAGAGGAAAAATGCCTGTCCTAAGAATTTGTAACCATGACCAACCAACCCCCAAGGTAGGAAAAATGCAGAGGGTGAAGACATATATATATATATATATATATATATATATATATATATGTCAAATAGTAAGAATGGAAGTGAATGTAGCTAAATTAATATCATAACTAACATTCAGGAAAGAACTCGTGACAGTTAAAGACAGTCAATACCCTGGAAATATTCAATTGCCAGAAGTATAACACGATTATAGAACTTCATGAACCTCCTAATGTAGCCCCAAATTTTACAAAGAAAAAAAGAAAATTGACAGAACTATGAAGCAAAAATGACAAACCCAACTTTTAATTAAAAATTTTTTAAATACCTCTCCCATAATGGTTATATTAAGCACAGTGAAAATCAATAAGGATATATAATGCAGAAAAATATTTGAGGGATTTGAATTAATGGATGTGAGGTAAACAGTGCATCCAATATTTGAAGGAAACATTTCTTTTCTGAACACATAATAACAATTTGCAAGACCTGTGTTTGCTGAGAGCCATTGCCAAGTAGGTATGACCCATGGCATGACCCAGGTCATTTGCAGTGACATTGCATGTAAGGTGACCTTGCTCAAGGACCAGGGCGGATCCAGGTTTAGGGTGTATCCTGCTGGGATTAGGGACTATCCCGCTCCTTGGGTTTAGGGCGGTTCCAGGTTTAAGGTGTACCCTGTTGGGAATAGGGCATATCCTGCTGCCTCAGGCACGCCTGCTCCTTGAGTTCCTGTTGAGTCCTCGCGGGATTCAGAGAGTATTTGGGATTTCGCCCAGAACGTGGATTTGGGCCAGAACATGGATTTGCCCAGAACGTATATGTAAGTGCCAGTGACAATTCGAGAATAAAGAGTTGCTGTTTGAATCTGCAAGGTGTGTGGTGGCTCGTGATTTTGTGCCCAGCCAGACTGCGGCATTTGGTGGCTCGTGATTTTGTGCCCAGCCAGACTGCGGCATGTGTTCACAGTTAAAATCTCAAAATTGTTTCAGCATACTTGATAATGATCTTATTTTCTTACAATAATATAGATATACTGGGGATTGAACCCAGCAGTGCTTAATTACTGAGCTGCTGAGTTGCTGCAGCTGGCTTTGAAATCTTGATCATCCTGCCTCAGCCTCCAGAGCTACTCAGATTACAGGCATGCACCAATGAGCCAGGCTAAAAATATATTTTAAAATAATAAAAAAGAGCATTTGTTTGCTAATTTAGCAACAAGTGTCTAATTAATAAACATGTCAGAAAAGATTTCACTTTTCTTCACCTATAACCACCCGCAAAAAAGTCTTTTTTCAAAGGACCCTAAGTGCCACATGTATGTACCATATGTATGATGGACAGCCAATGCGGTTTTGAGTCATGTAAACACCGCCAGAACTTTAAGAAAAAATTGAAAACGTTGACACTCGCTCCTGAAGATGTCATCCAGAAGAAATGGAGATGACATGCGTCAAACACGTGACAGGGTATGGTGCGGTTGGGGGCTGGGTTGAGTTGACAGCATCAAACTCACTTCCTCGGGAAACAGGGCTTGTCCCTGTCTGGAACCAGGGCTCCTGTGGACAGAATGGAGAAGGAGGGTTGATCTGGATGGGGCCGTCTCTAGGTCGAATCCCAGGGGCCTTGAACACAGCGAGACAGACATGGAGAAGGACCCACCAGGAGGAAGGTGTGTAGACAGGCTACTCCGGGGGCCTTGTCCTGCAGAGCCCGGTGGATCTCTGAGGACTTGGGCCTCCTCGTGCAGGGCTCTTGGTACAGCAGCCGGGAAGCTAACGTGGACGACTGCGCCTCCTCATCCATTCCTAGGGCCTATAACCTCCACTTTATCCCCACAGCATCGTGGCTCTGGGACCTGCACACACTGATTCTGAAATGTTCCTGGTTCTCAACGCAGAGGGTGAGTAAGACCCTTGGGAGTGAGTCCCGGCTGCGGAAACTCGCCTTACCACAAGTGGTACATAGTTTTTTCTTTTCTTTTCTTTTCCATGTGGTTTTGGAAGGGCATGCACTTGCCTGTAATCTCAGTGGCTCGGGAGGATGAGGCAGGAGGATTGTGAGTTCAAAGCCAGCCTCAGCAAAATCGAGGCACTAAACAATTCAGTGAGACCCTGTCTCTAAATAAAATATAAAATAGGGCTGGGAATGGGGCTCGTGGTTAAGTGCCCCTTTAAAAAAATGTGGATTTAATACAGGAACAGAAAAACAGACCAAAGAAGCATATAGGTAGCTAATTACAGTAGGTATTCTCACATGACATTGTGGATGGATTTCCCAGCAATGAAGAAAGAAGGGGCCATAGAAGGCCATCCCATGACAGTAGTGACCCACCTGGAACTATTGACCCAGGAGGAAGAAACAATCTCAAACTCCACAACGTGTGGTCTCCACTGTGGGGTGAATTGCAGGGTGCAGGTAAAAGGGCACATTGTAGAACCCTAAGATGTAAGGTGAAATGTCTACAATCTCATGATAGGAAAATTTATGTTTTATCAAGATATGTACATTCTAAACCCTAGGTTAAGAACAACTTCAAGGATGTTAAAATCAAGAACTTCTTTTCAGGAAAATCTTAGAGAAAGCGCATAGTGAAGACTGAGACTGAGAAATTATTAATCTAACATGCAATTTAGGGCAGAATTCAGAGCCAGGATACACACACATACACACACACACACGCACCCACACACAAATCCTATAAAGTAAGTAGTTAACAAAACCGTAGAAACAAAGGACCAGAAGGGCTGAAGGCCAAGCACGCGAAGAGAATGGCAAGCGACTGCGCAAGAGGGTCCCGAGGTGGGCGGTGGAGGCGTCATGGCGATGCTGCGCTGCAGAAGGGGAGACACGCTGGGGGCAAGAGCACGGAGGGATCTCCAGCCCATCAATCCACTGAAAAAAGTTGGGCTTTAGAACACGTCCAGTCTGAACTCATTCATGAGATAGTAAGATATAAGTAGCTAAGCCCTGGAGATGTCAACCTGCTCACTAGGAGGAGGAAGGAGTAGCGCCTCCCTCCCAAACAAGCAGGTGTGCAGGTGTGCCCAGCATCCTGGCAGAGGGGTTTCCCTGCCGCACTTGGTCTCTTCCCAGAAGCGGAGAGCGCTTTCCAACCGGACCGCAGACGGTAGACTTGTGAAGGGACTATTTAATTAGTGCAGGCAGAGAGACAGCAGAGGACACCATGCCGGTGCCACCTGCAGTCGCCAAGCTCTTGCTGAAGAGCCAGGATTGGGAACAGAGCAGATGCGGGATCTGGAAGGGAAGAGACCCAGAGAGGGCTGGTTAGGTCCAGGGAGGTGCGTCGGAGGGAGGAACAGCAGAGTGAGCAAAGCGCACTGCATTTCTTCCCCTCTAACCTTTCCGTGGAACCCAGCTTTCCTAGGGCAGAAAGTGGACGAGGTTAGAGAAGCCTGGCGCAGTTTTAAGTATCCTTTCGCACAAATGCAGAGTGCAATATGCCTTCTAAGTGACTTCACGGTGTACAGGAGTGGAGAAGAGAGGTTGGGCGAGCGCCAGGGACTGAGGAGGTGAGCCAGGCCGGATCAGAGCTTGGAGAGAGGACCCCAAGCTGGGTGCTATCTGAAGAGGTGTTTGCGGTCATGGGCTCCACCTTGCCGTGGGTTCTCACTGTTTAGGAACTCAAATTTTTTCCTAATTTTTATTTCCAACCATTTTCCTGAACAGATTTAGTTGTTCTGAAAACTGTGACTCCTAGATTTTGACTTGTCATTTCGGATCATGTTGTTTTATGCAGAACTTCAGAAACTAGATTAATAGTATGTTTCTACAAAGCAGCAGTTCATGGTAACTACTCTGAACCATCTTGAGTAAAACCTTTTTATGGGGGTCTCCCAGGTCTTCTAGAGTCATTCTCTGATGTGCTAGGAGGTATCCGTGAAGCTGGAAGGATCACATGTAGAATGCACACTTCAGGGTTTACAGTTCCGCCTGCATTAAAATGTTGTTTCTTATTTGATGAGAAGAGGACAAAGAAATATTTTTATTCATTTCTTCAAATAGAATTTTTTTGGGGGGTACCAGGAATTGAACCCACAGTCCTTTACCACTAAACCACATTCCCAGCCCTTTTTATTTTATTTTTTTTTTATTTTGAAACAGGTTTTTGCAAAGTTGCTGCAGCTGGCTTTGAACATGTGATCCACCTGCCTCTGCCTCCTGAGTTGCTAGGATTACATATGGCCACCTCTGTGCCTAGCAAGTCCTCAAATAGACTTTCTGAGAACAGTTTTTGCTTCATTGCAAAATTTAAAATCAAAGTACAGAGACTGGCCATATACCACAGGCCCCACCCGGTTTCTTCCATTACCAGTGTTCCCTAACAGAGGGTGAGCTTGTAAGGACCCAGGAACCTACTGTGGTACCACATCTCCACCCAGTAGGGCTGGGATCCACCCAGTTCCTTTCTCCTTCCCCTGTGACCCTAGAAACCTCCTTTCATTTTTCTCTGTCTAGTTTGGCTGTTTTTGGGATGTCATACAGTTTAGACCTTATAGCAGGTAGACTTTTCAGACTGGTTTATTTCACTTAGGAATCTGCATTCAACATTTTTTCATATGTTCTTATGACTTGAAATTTAATTTCTTCTTAGCCCTGCGTGATATTCCACTTCCCCCATTGTTTATCCATTGACCTTAGGAAGGGCACCTTGGTTGCTTCCAGGCTTTAGTAATTATGAACTAAACTTCTATGAACATGTATGTGCAGATTTTTGTGTGACACAAAGTTTCGACTGTTCATGCCAGTGAGCCTGGTTGCTGGATCACATATTAAGAATGCATTTAGTTTTGTGAGAAGCCACCAGATCACTTTGCACAGTAGCTGCAGCACCTTGCATTCCCACTGGCAGCAACCAAGAGCCCTTGCTGCTCCACAGCCTCATCAGCATTGGGTGCTGTCAGCATTCTGGAATATGGTGAGTCTGATAGGCAAGGAGCAGTATTTCACTGCTATTTTAATTTTCATTTACCCGAGGATGCATTAGCATAGAGCCTTTTAACATGCTTATATACCACCTGCACATCTTCTTGGGTGATGTGCCTATTAAGATTTTTGTATCATTTTTTATTTGCTGGTTTGTTTATTTATTGCTGAATTTTAAGAGTTCCTTATAAATTTTGGATAACAGTCCTCTTTCAGTTGTATCTTGAAGATATTTTCTCTCAGTATGTGGCTTGCTTTCTCATTTCTTGACACCGTTTACAGTGAAAGAGTGTTTGTTTTTAATGAAGTCCAACATTTCAATTATTCTTCCATGAACTGTGGCTTAGTATTGATTCTTAAAATGTCATGGTCATGAAAAGGATCATTTAGGTTTATCCTATGTTATGCTGTAGGAATTTTACAGTTCCTATTTTGCATTTAGTTCTGTTAAAAATAAAGAAAAATTTCAGTGAGTTATTTTATATGTATCAGTAAAGTCATTCTAAAGTTTATATG